>NC_091803.1:22789972-23093002 GCF_041296235.1 Equus asinus
TAGGTGAAGGGAACAGCAAGTGCAAAGACAGGGAGTGTAAGGCTGCTTGGTGCGTGTGAGGGCGGGGCTGCCACTGGCTGTGCAGCGCAAACACATAAATGAGGAAAGACACCACCTTTATAAAGTTTAAAAAATCAGTTAGGAATATTACTACGTGCTCTCCTAAGTGTGAGCCTGCGAAGGTTTATGTGGGAGGGCAGTTTCAACGGGAAGACCTCTGTGCTCTCATATAAGTTAGTGTATGCCCACAACATGAACCTCCTGACCTGTGGCTCCCTTGTTCAGTTCACAACCTGAACAGCTGTACATGCAGGGCCTTGTTGACAGGACTCCAAGCATTTGTTATTGCTGGAACACAAAGTATAATCAGGGTGACTGAGGCCATGTATGTTAGGGGGTGGTGATGAAGGGAAGAGGAAACAGTGGTGGGAGACATAGTTAGAAAGGTGGGTAGAAGCAAATCGTGAAGGACCTTGCACGACTGCAAGGTCTCCACTCCAGTTGGCAGTGGAGAGCTAGAAAGAGATGTCCAGGCAGCACGTGCAGAAGCTTGCCCCTGCTGCAGGGAGGGTGTGGGAGGCTGAGTATGGAGCCCCAAATCTCCAGGTCCTAATCCTTGGAACCTGCAAGTGTTACCTTATATGGCAAAGGGACTTCACAGAAGTGATTAAGTTAAGGATCTTAAGACGGGGAGATTATCCTGGATCATCTGGCTGGGCCCAAAGAAATCACTAGTGGGAGACAGAGAGAGATTAGACACAGAAGGGAAGAAGGTGACATGACGATGGAAGCAGAGAGAGGTTTGAAGAGCTGCACTGGGGCTGACCTGGTGGTTAGTGGTTAAGTGTGCACACTCTGCTCTGACGGCCTGGGGTCCACGGGTTTGGATCCAGGGTGTGGACCTACACACCGCTCATCAGCCACGCTGTGGCGGCATCCCACAGACAAAATAAAGGAAGATTGGCACAGATGTTAGCTCAGGGCCAATCTTCTTCAAGCAAAAAGAGGAAGATTGACAACAGATGTGAGCTCAGGGCCAGTCTTCCTCACCACCCCCCCGCCCCCCGACACCCCTGCCCCGTGCCCCGGCCAAAAAAAAAGACAAAGAGGCTACACTCCTGGCTTTGGTGGAGAAAAGGGCCCTGAAACTGGAAAAAGCAAAGAAACAGGTTCTCCCTTAGAGCCTCCAGAGGCAGCCTGGCCCTGCTGCCACCTTGGTTTTGGCCCCAAGAAACCATGTGGGACTTCTGACCTTAGAACTGAGGGAGAATACACTGGTGCCGCTTTAGGCCACCAAGTTTGGAGCAATTAGTTGCAGCAGCGTAGGGCCTTTCACAGAGGGCATGTCTTGGAGCAGCCAGAGCCTGGACCAGCAGATTCCAGTAGGGTGAGAATCCCAGAGCTACCAGAGAAATACTAGAACTTGTATTTTTTTTTTTTTTTTTGCATCCTGTCAAACGTCTCTTTTGGTGAGTGTTTTCTATTATTTATGCATATAAGTTCACATGCATGTCCTGGAAGTGCCTGCTTGCGTTTTTTTCCAGTAGGGGTGCATGATCAATAAAAGTGGGGAGATCCCTGGCTCAGAGGCAGGGCAAGGCAGAAGAGGGGTGACTTGCAAAGGCCTAGCAGGCGGCCAGGAGGGCTTGACTCGAGCTGGTGGCAGCAGTCGTGCAGGCTGCGTGGAGCTCCATGAGAAGGCTTTCAATTGCCTGTGAGCCACGGCAGAGCAGAGCGACCGAGGATGCCCGTGGGATCCCGACCTGTAGACAAGGTGGAGTACCCTTCAGGGAGGCTGCAAGAGCAGAGCTGCTGAGTTGGGGAGCCGGGGCCACCTCAGGCAGTTGGATAAATGGGCTTGTGGTTCAGGGCTGGGGACACCCATTTGAGAGTGATGAAGACCTGTCGTGGGGAGCTGAGGTCACAGGTACAGTGTGTAGTGGGTGGAGAGAAAGGAAGAGAGTGAAAGAGAAGTGCAGGAAACGCCTCCCCAGGCCCGAGGAGCAGGCAGAGGGGCTCAGAGACACCAAGGAGGGGAGGAAGAGAGCGAGTTGGTCCCGGTGTGGAATGCTCGGAAAATCCGGAGGGACGAAGGAGAGGTGTCTGTTGGATCTGCAGTTGGGGCGGTCACTGGGACTTTGTTCAGGCAGATCCAGTGTTGTGGCTGCGCATGAAGTCAGGCGGAGCAGACTCAGCAGGGAACTAACTGGCAGTCGGAAAGAGGGTGTCTTCACCTGGCCTGACTTGTTATTCATCAGAACGGGAAACCCGAAGCACCCCTTAGAGAAACATTTCCAGCTGTTATTTGGAAGAAACCTGACACGGCGACGTGAGGGACGGGGTCAGGGCTCAGGAAATGGAGCATTGTTGGAAAGCTTGTTCACGATAGAGGGAGGGGCCGGGGACTCGCACCACAGGGAGAAGGGGGCCTGCCCCTGCCCCGCAGCTCCTGGTGCAGGCGTGCCCACGCCCACCCCTCCACCACCACGGGCGCTGGATACCTGCTGTGGGGGTCCCAGCAGGCCCTGAAGTGGTCTGTTAATGAGATAGTCTTCATCATCAACACACACTTTTTTCTTTTTCAGGCATGTTTGTGTGAGGCAGTGATTTTTTTGGTATTTCCTTATTTTCCAATAAAATTAAACACACAACTTTAGTAAACAGAACACAGTAAAATGAGTGGGCAGGGATGAGAGGGGATGTGATTTCTCTTGGTTTTTAATGAGAAAAGTTTTGGTCCTTCCCCTCACCCCCTGCCCTGCTACAGACAGCACTGCTACTCCTCCCACACAGTAGTGTCTGTAATGTGATGTACTGTGTCAGCATCCCCTCTCAGAACCATGGGCTGACCCTTTTGGAGGGGATTCTGGGAAGAGTGGGGCAGGATGCAGTGGCCAAAGAAATGACCAGTTTCCGATTCTGAGTCACAAATTGTCATAATTAGAAGGCAAACAGAGTGTGTCGCTGTTGCAGTATTTGCTGCCCATTCCCCGTACAAAGCTTTGGGAATTAAAATAATAGACTTTTAAACAAGAGCCGGGTAAGGCTCTACTTAATGGCCTGCACATGGCGCATTAGCTGCAGACAGACCCAGACAGACCCGCAGCTGACTGATCCTGGTGAAGCCAGATTGAAATGTCACCTCCAGCAGCCCCCTGGCCAAAGGAGCAGCAAGGAACCCAAGAAGAGGGGACCCTCATTAGTCATTGTGATGTGGGCTCCGGGAGCTGAGGAGTGGAAAGGAAGATTTCTTGGACTCTCAAGGTCTGGTAGTAGTGCTCCTTTATTCAAATAGCATGGGGACAGGACCCATGGGCAGTGAAGAGCTGCAATGGGTTGAGGGTAGGGCTAAACTTACAAGGCATAGGTATGTGAATTATTTCTTTACAAGACAAAGGAAAGATCATGCAAAAAAGTTGTTAAAATGGTATCACTGCAGGTGGGGTCTGGTTATTGGGTGGTCCTATAACTTTGGATAGGAATCAGGTCGAATCATGGCGTCCTACACTTCCCAGAGGATGATATAGATCAGTATGTAGGGCAGGATGCCCTGGGCTTCCCTCCCTGGGGCAGCCTTGATCCTCATCAATTGAAACAGACTAAGAAAGGAGTCCCAGGAACCCTGCCCGTCAGGGCTAGGGAATTGGGATGACCTATTGGGAGTGTAACTTTGTGGTTACACAGTAAATCGCTCGAGGACGAACACCTACTCTTGAGCATTCTCTTGTGAGAGAAGGGCCCTGCTGAGACAAGGTCTGGGTGGAGGTGGAGAAGGCCTGGGAGAGGGGAGACTTGGGGGAAGGGAAATTGCCTGCTCTGGAAACCAGACTCCGTGCCATGGTGACATCCTTGTGGGGTCAGCAAGGCCCCGGCCTGGCCCTGCTCATCATAAGAGCAGCATTTCATACTTGAGTAAGCTGAGAAGGGGAAGGGAGGGAAGGCTGGGCGGGGCATGCCAAACCTTCCTGACTTTTAGGCCTGTGAACAAGTCTCCACCCAAGAAGCCAAGTCTTTTTACAGGCCTTGTGGATAATCTTGCCCTCTCAGCTTTCAAAGGAGTTACGCTGGGTTCCCAGTTTTCTGACCCTCCTCCCCTTGGCTGCCCAGTGGACTCCCCTCCTCCCCCCAGGGTGCTGAGAGCTGCATAGAACCCCAACACTGAGTGGCATCCCTGCCCCTCCCCACTCTGTGCATCTCACTTCTCCAATGCATCTTCTGTAAGATGTGACTGGGCAGGGAAAGAATAAGGGGCCATCTTCTCACTGGTCGAAAAAGTCCTGGAGTAGCCCTCCCCAGCAGCCATCTAGGGTAAGCTGCTCAGGCTGCGCCTCCCAGACTTCCTGTTAACAAAACCCTGATTTTGCTCAGGTACGAGCTGGAGTTCCTTTATGTGCAGGGAGGGAAGTCCTGGTCCCTGCCCTGGTGGGCATGTGAAGTATGGCTCTGGCCAGTGAGCTGTATGGGGAAGTCTGCTTAGAGGCTTCCAGGAAAGGCATTCTTTCCCTGAAAATGAGTTAGAGCTGAGCAAGCATCAAGTCTTTTGCTGTCCTGGCCTTCCTGCCTTTGAACGTGTTTGTCACGCCTGGAGCTTTGATGACCATGTTGTAAGGATAATAAAATGGAAGGATAGAAAGAGTCTGGGTCTTGTTGACATTGCCGAGCCCCAAAGCAAATCAGAACACCCACCTTCAGACTCCCTACCATGTGAGATGATTAAATGTCATTTGTGCTTAAGCCACTATTGACATAGAATTGTTACTTGCAGCCAAATGCACACTGACGGACCTCTGTGGTCTCCTCCATCAATGCTGACCCATCAGTGATGTCTATGCTCACCACCTCGAGCTCGGACGCTCCCCAGGTATCCAGCCAGCCAGTTCTACCTGTGCCTCTTGGATCAGCTAGCTGTAATAGCAGGTGCTGGCAGGTCTCAGGACTCAGAATGGAATCTGGGGTAACCCTGCCTGAAGGCCAGGCCTGCTGAGACTGCGGGCATGGCAGCAGCCTGGAGACTTGGGGTTCCATTCAGAAAATTAGTGGGAGGTTGCCCTGGTGGCCCTAGGAGATCCTGGCCCAAGGTCCCAGTTAGTTTCCTAAATCCTCACAGCAAGGCAGAAATAACAGCTGGCCCAGGAAGGAGGAAGATTTAGGCTTCTCTTTATGGAGCCAGCCAGGTACCCCTAAAGGCAGCCCTAAGCTGGTGCACAGGGGAAGGAGTGCTGCAGAAGTAGCAGCAGCCCCGTGCTGGCCTGAGTCGGTCTCTGCCTCTGAAGCATACACTGAGATATGCTGTCATTTGAAGGGCATCAGAAGCCTGCTCACCCCTAAGAAGTCCCTTAGATGTCTGAAGTGCCAGCATTAACAGTCATTTCTTGATATTAATAAAGAAGTGTCCTCTTTCTTTTTCCCTGTAAACGCGAAGTCCCCACGTACGAGCTGCACAATGAGTGTTCCTTTCTTTGGAAGATTTGCGTGGAATAGAAGTCACCAGAAAGCTGAAGGGAAATGACAGCAGAGTCTGCAAAGCTTTTCTGTAAATAGTAAATAATTTAGGCATCGAAGGGCCATATAGTCTGTCACAACTGTTCACTTTCTGCCACTGTAGCGTGAAAGTAGCCACAGACAATATGTAAATGTCTAGGTGTGGTGGTGTTCCAATAAATCTTTACTTATGGACATGGAAATTTGAGTTTCATGTAATTTCACATGTCATGAAATATTACTCCTATAATTTTGTTTCAACCATCTACAAATGTAAAAACTATGCTTAGCTCGCAGCTGTACAAAAATAGGTCGCAGGCTGGATCTGGCTCACAGGCTGTGGTTTGCTGATCCCAGGGGTAGAGCACTCAGGGGGACATTCTGCTCAAGAGAAGAAAATGTGGAGCAGAGCAGTCACTCATCTAATTATGGGATAATTGAAGGTCTGGAGAACCTGCAGCTGGTGGGCAGCCTGGGGAAAGGAGCTCTTGGGCCCAACTTGGTGGTATAACGTTGCTCATTTTGCCTGTGCCTCTGTGCTCTGGCCCACATGTCAGCAAGTTAATGGGCTCCCATGGGCAGGTGGACCCCCAAACACAGGGGGAAGGTGTGAACACTTCTTCCCAAGGCAGTAGAAAGGTGGAAGGAGTTTTATCACCTGCCACAGGCTCCCGCTGCTCCTGAGGGAATTTCATGGGTGGCATGGCATCCCCGCGTAGCTGTGGTCATGGAACTGGCCTGCCGCCAGGCAGCCCAGGCTGCTGGGCCCACAGGAGCCATCTAATGGCTTGAAGTGAAAGGAGTCATAGAGGAAACATCTTGGAGAAATGGGAGAAGAGATGCTGAGGCAGGCCCCACAGGAGTCCAGCCTCAGCAGGACAGAAGAGAAGGCACCACTGGGGACAGGGACACTTCCAGGAGAGGTGGCAGCTGGGCCACAGATACTGGGCTTTTGCTGCTGATGTGCTGTTACATTAGTCAAGACTTTGGTGCAAGTGATAAAACTAGCTCCAATGAACCCAAGCGAAACTAGGTGATCGTCACTCCCACAACTGAGGTGTGTGGGGAGGCTTTGCTGCAGGACCCCTGGATCCGGGATCAAGCCCTGAGAGTGATGCCGGCCCTGATATCAGTTCTCCTGCATTAAACCCAGCATACATGGGGTTAAAACCAAAGCACTCATCCCCTGCTTACTCTCTGGCTCCCTGGTTCCAGAATCCACTATCCACCAAGAAAAGAAACAGCCAAGGTCGCACACCTGCAAATTTCCTTATCTCCTCCTCCTCCCTGCAAACAGCCTCCCAAGGCCGAATGCAGGCTGGTGGGAAAGCTCTGGCCAGCAAGGCCACTGACTACCCCCCAGCCTACAAGCAGCCACATTCCTCATAAACCTTTAAAACCCCTCACCTCCCCTCTTTTGGGGAGACGAGATGAAACAAGACAAGTTTGTGGGCTCACCGTCATCTCCTGGCTGATATCAACTGAAATAAAAACTCTTTCCTTGCCATAAGCCTGGCATTCCAGTTTTTATTTGGGCCTTCTTGTGTGGCAGGTAAAGAACCTGCGTTTGTGGCAATAATAACAGGACACATGCTCCATATCTCAGATCAGCCTCTGCACACGGCTAGGACAAGAGAGCAGGCAGTTCTAACCTTTCCTACTTACAGTTTGTGCCCAAAGAAGAAAAGAAGCCCTTTCTTTCAGTTTGATTTGAAGAAATCCAGGAAGGCATTCAATTGGCTCAGTCTGAGTCCCTCTGGACCCCTCACCATACCCAGAGGAGTGAGTATAGCAACTGATCCAGCTCAGGGTCATATGACCAATCTCAGGGTCTGGACAGGGGAGGGGAGACGAAAAGTGCAGCCTCCACTGACCCTCTCCCCTGCTGCAGTGGGTGAGGGCCAGTGCACCCCCTACAGTGGTGCCATCAGGCTGAACACAGAATAAAGGCCCCACACAGCAGCTCATGCCACCCACTGCAGTTCTGAAGGATTTCAAGTCCCTCGACTGGAGAATCCCCGAGTGGAATGAGCACACATCTCTGCTGCTCTGAGAACAGCCAAAGGGGCTGTGCAGCTCAGCTTTCAGAAACACTGGAGCTCCTTCGGAGCTGGGGTGGTAGAACTAAGATGGGGTGGTGGTGGTCGGTGAAAACAAAAGCAAGCTTTTGCAGAGCTCTGGATCTGCCCTTGCTGCTCCTTGGCCAGAAATGGCCTCTTCTTGCATTCTTCATCTGTAAACTCCTATTCATTCTTCAAGACACAGCTCAAATGTCACCTCCTCTGTGAAGCTCTCAATTCTCAAAGACCAAGAGAGTTTCTCAGTCCGGCTCCCAGGTTTCAAGAGGACACTGCGTTTACCTCACTGAATTTGAATCTCTGGCTCATGGGTACCGCTTCTCTCCTAGGCGGGCAGGAACCCAGTCTTATGGTGTGAAGCTCCTAGAGCAAGAAGCTGGCACTCCACAGGCGCTCTATCCTGTTTGGTGGGTAGATGAACTACATAGGCAAGAACATATCTTCTGTGGCAGATGGAGTTGTTGTCCACCTTCTCTCCTAATACAACCCACCTCCCATGATAGAGACTGAAAATACCACATACTTGTATTCTCAGCGTCCCTTGCAACTAGGGGTAACCAAGTAACCCGTTTATGGTTAGTGAGACTTAAAGAGAAGTCTCCAGGGGGCTTTTTTCCCCTTTTGATAAAAAGAGCAACTTCAGAGAGGAGAGCTTTCTTCCTTGTCCTCCTTCCTGTTCTGTTCTTTGAACACAACTGTGAGAGAACGTGATGGGTGGAGTTGTTGCAACCATCTTGAGACCTTGGGGCAACAGCCTGAAGATAAAAGCGAATATGTTCAAACTGATGCAGTGAAAAGATTGGAAGATGCCTGGGTCTTTGATTATTCATCCCTAAGTCCAATAGGAATCACCTACTTCCAGATTGTTCATATGAGAAAATAAAAATGCCTACTGTTTAAAACCACTTTTAGTGGGTAACTCTGTTACTGGTAGCAGAGAGCATGCTAACTGAGACATGCTTTCATGTGCATGACAGCAGTTAGGGACTGTACAGTATAAACACATCTTTTCCCACCTAGCAGCAGTTTAGGAAAACGAGAAGAGAAAACCACCTCAAAATTGAAAATTATGAAAATATTATCCATGTTGTTTTCAAGTTAAGTACAAAGTGAATAATAATATTCTGTGGCTTGAGCATAAACTCAAGAGGTCAGAACTCCTGGGGCAGCCACCTGAGCATATGCAGTCTTGCTTGTCTCCTTTGGGGAGCATCACACCCCTCCCCAAGGCTCTGGACCTGAAAACCGGGCAACATGAACAAGGATTCTCCGCCACCAGGGTAATCTCTCTCAATACGATCCTCACAGGCTATGAATTATGCAAAATGTTGAAAATCTCTGCACCAAGTTGCCTTAGGTGAAAAAAATCTAGGCAAATGTGTACTTTACCGGCAAGCCAAAGGAGGGATCTGAATGAGCTTAACCACAAACACAAAAGTTTCAGTTTAGAAACTGAGCAGGAGCTGGTCGGGGCAGGGAGAAGAGGATGGGATTACAGACGGAAGCGCAGCACAAGCAGGACCCAAGTGGAGGGTGTGTAGAGAGCAGAGGTCCAAGTCAGGCTGAGGAGTCTGCACTTGTCTACAGGCTTGAAGGAGACTTGGGAGGGTTTAGGTGGAAGGGATGTCGTGAAATGTGCATTCTAGAACTCTCCCTCTGGCAGCCTGTCTGGTGGCTGGACAGAGAAAGGAAACAGAGTTAGGGATCAGGCAGAGTTAAATCCTGACCAGTGCCTGCCATTTAGACCCCAATTCTGGAGGGCAGAGTCATGCACAGTGCCTGGTACAGAGGAAGGGCTCAATAAACGGCCACTGTTACTGTGTGTATGATATGTATCCCGCAGCATCATCTGCAGACTGATGGCTGAACAGAGCATGTCAACCAGAGGAATGCTGCTGCTGCCGGGCTTCTATCAGCCGCTCCTGACACCCCACCCCAATGACACAGCACTCACTTGCCGACAACCTGTGGTGACAGCCTTTTAGCTATGCCCACCCCTCCATGCACATCTTCCCCGTTTCCCACCTCCGTGGTCTACCTCACTCACGAGTGCCTTGCTTGTCAGACTGAACTCCAGCTCCCAGCCCCTATACTGGGGATCAGAAACTGACTTCTGGTCACCTGGCAAGGGGCCAGCTCAGACACAAGTCAGAGGAACCCAAGTCCCTGACCAGAAATGTCCCAGGTGCCTTGGGGCCTTTCACTGGGAATTCCCATTCTGTGTGCAGCAAGTAAGTGGTAAGAGGTCCAAGACCACCCGCAGCCCCGCAGACATCAGTTGACGGCAGCATTCCCTGCTCAACTCAGCTGTGCCCAATGTCCTCAGTGCCTGCTCAGGTGGCCATTTGAATGGTCTGGGCTTATCCCCTATGCGCACGTTTTCAGGAAGCTGTTGCTGCCCTGCTGCTCACTGCTCAGGAGTGAACTGGGCTGTGCTGATGCTCCTGGGCCCTCCTCTCTAAGCCCCCACTTACTCCTTGAGAGGGGGGCTATAATACAGCGAGCCCGGCATTTCCTAATCCCTTCCAGAGCTGGGCTCACAGGTTGGGGGACAGCTCGGACGCTCTAACTGCCTAAGTGACAAGCACAACAGGGGAACTGCAGGCTCCTCCTTGCAGGGCAGGGGAGGGACTAGTTGTCGAAAAAAAGTTTCCGTTTTTCAGCAGTCCACATTACTTTATCCAACTTCTCCTTAGCCAATAATCAGAGAATACATTTCTAGTAGTCCTCAGTGAGAGCCAGTTAACTAGCTACACAATTGATTAGCTTCCTCAATAAAGAGGAAGGTGAAGGCACTATCTGGGGATTCACAGCATCTTCACAAGAATTTTCAAAATCTAGAGAAGAAATTGCAGAATGTTTGCCTGTTCAGATTTTCTGCAAATAGACACTCTTCGCGCTTAGAAGTGAGTACTTGCAAACTTACCTCCCTCACAATTAGTTGCAAATATACTTGCCTCATATTGAGGTCTGTGGTCACTATCAGTTTTTCTTTTTCTAACATATAGGCCAGAATTCCTGAAATCAGTGAGCAGAGATCTAAATGCATGGGGGTTCCTTCCAAACAAGAGGGCCTTCCTTCTCCAGAAAATGCACTGAACCAAACAGCTTCAAAACCTAGTCATAAAGTGATGTGCTTTATTACAGAGAACGAAAAGGAACTGGAAAAGGCGGACAGCACTGAGCAGGCTGGCGGCCAACACAAGCAGCTCAGTCAATGCCAACCTGCGTTAAATCCATAGTGCCCAGGAAGAGTTCATCAATTTGTATTTAAATAAAGAGAAAAACCACCCAGCACACTGAAAGAACAACAAAAAACGATTAATCTTTCAGCAGATAAAATGCTGCTTTGAATATATTTAACTCCAACTATAGGCTGAATTCCAATTTCAGGCTTTTATTTAAGGAAAAGTTTAGAGGCTTACTCCACAAAGTAGAAAACACATTTCCTCATACCTTTTCTTGCGCTCTTCTCATGAAAATAATACATATTCAGGCATGTTTCTTCATACACATGATTTTTACATAATTAAGATGGTAACTGACTTTGTATTCTATGTTTTAAACTTAGCTTTATATCATAAACCTCTTCTGTCATTAAACATCCTTCAGAAACTCACCGGCGCCAGCACTCCTCTGAAAGTGTCCATCACATGGTCGATCCCCATCCAGAGGACATTTTCCTGTCATCTTCCGTAGTTTACCTCTCACTGGCCTCTGGCACTGTTGGTCAGTCTGTTCTTGATCGGTCCTCCTCTCCAGATTTCCGTGACTCCACGGGACTAGTTTCCCTCCTGTCTCTCTAGTCAGATGTCAAGGGACTTCTCCTCCTTTCTCTACCCCACCACCTGCTGGAGTTCCTTCAGGTGTGAATTCTCCTCTTCTCATTTTATATTCTCTCCTTAGGTGACAGCCCTCCTTGAGGCTTCAATTATAACTTACAATGATGATTCACATTTTTTCCACCCCAGGCCTGTATGCCTGACCACGCCTCAACTTTCCCCTTGGAAGTCAAAGCCTACACGTCCATGAGCGAACTCAGGATCTCCGCCAAGCCTGGCCTCTTCCACATTAGCCAGCCTGGAGAACAGCACCATCACCCGTCCTGTTCTCATGCCAGAAGCCCAGGAGTCATCCTTGACATTTCATCCACCTCCCCTCAATCTAATCAATTTGTGGCCAAATCTATAAGTGTTTCCTCCTAAGGTCTCTTTCAAATCCATCCACTGCTTTCATCTCAACCAGCAGGGTCAGAGTGTAGGGGTGTGCACTGCACAAATGCCACCATCCAGGCATGTTCTACAAGAATACTTACCAACTCATATCCTTCCCTTTATGTCTCTCCAAGCCATTTTCCAACCTACAGTTAGAGGTATCTTAGTAAAATGTAAATCTAAGCATGCTGTGCTGTTCCTTTGCATAATTGCTCTCAGGGCCTGGCCTGGCCAACATCTCCCTGAGTCATCACCATTATGTTCCCCTGGTTTCTCTATGTGGCTGGGCCCTTTCCTACATCTTGTGCAGCATCTTCCAGCCACTGTGGCCTTCCTACAGCTACTCAAATGTGCCACGACCCTCTCCCTACAGGGACTTTGAATGTACTCAGTCCTCCACCTGCAGTGTTCTTCTTCCCCAACCCCACCTCTGGAATCAGGCTCACCTCCTCCAACCAGGAAATCTCTCCAATTACGTACTCACATGGAGACTGTCCTCTCTGTAGCCTTATCATCAGTGTTTGCCGGTTAACATTTATTTGTGTGAATCTCTGTCTTTGGTGAATGTCTTCAGCATCACAATGGTAGGAATTACGTGTCTTTTACTTACAAATGAATCTTAAAAACTTTTAAATAAGACTTGACTGATTAAACTAAGTGAGCTTTTAGAGTAAGCATTTGTCAATCATATTTCACACGAATTGTTTTTCCCAATTTTATGTAATGTTTGATATTATTAGATACTTAAACATATTCCACAGTTTTTGACCTTTCCTGTATGAGTTCTTACATTGTTTTTATATCAACAAATGGTTCTGAAAGTGTGGTTTTGTAGCAGTATTTGCATAACCCAGGAACCTGTGAGAAACGCAAATTGCTCTCCAGGACACACCTACAATATCAGAACTCCAGGGTGGGGCCCAAAAACCTGTTTTAACAAGCCCTCCAGGTGATTCTGATGTATGAGAAAGTTGAGAGCCACTGGTCAACAAAGGCCTCCTCACCTAAGGTTTCTTCTGAGCTTTTCCTTCACTTGACTCTTTTTGATATTTAGTACAAAGAACAGGACTAAGTTATTTTTTTCTTTCAAATCCCCATTGATTTATGATGCTTCCTTTATCCTATATTGGTTTTTATAAACATTTAGGCTTGCTTCTGTGGGTTTTCTTTTTTAACAGCTCGAGATATATTTCACATACCATAAAATTCACCCATTTAAAGTGTATAGTTTTTAGTATATTCACAAGGTTGTGCATTCATAGATGATTTTAATTATTTACATCTTCTCTTCTTCTTGGTGAGTCTAGCTAAACTATTGTCAATTTTGTTGATTTTTTTCAAAGAATCCAACTTTTGGTTTCACTAACTTTTCCCATTGCTTTCCTTTCCTTTCCTTTATTTATTTCTGCCCTAACATCTATTATTTTCTTCCTTTTGCTTGCTTTGGCTTTAGTTGTTCTTTTTCTAGTTTCTTAAGATAGAAGGTTAGGATATTGATTTGAGATGTATCTTCTTTTTAATTTAGGCATTTACAGCTATAAATTTCCCTCTAAGCACTACATTAGCAGCATTCCATAAGTTTTGGTATATGTGTTTTAATTTTCATTCATCTCAAAATCTTTTCTAATTTCCTTGCGATTTCTTCTTTGGCCCATCGATTATTTACGATAGTGGTTAACTTCTACATACTTGTGAATTTCCCAAATTTTTTTCTGCTGTTGATTTCTAATTTCATTCCACTGGTCAGAAAACATACTTTGTATAATTTCAGTACTTTTAAACTTTTATGGTTTATACTGAAGAATGCTCCATGTGCCCTTGAGAATAATGTGTAGTTGGGTGGAATGTTCTATAGAGGTCTGGGAGGCATAGTTGGTTTATAGTGTTGCTCATATCTTCTATTTCCTTATCAATCTTCTGCCTAGTTGTTCTATCCATTTTTGAAAGTGGGTTATACAAGTCTCCGATTATTACCGAATTGTCTTTCTCCCTTCAAGTCTGTCAGGTTTTGCTTCATGTATTTTGGGGCTCTGTTGTTAGTGCATACACATTTATAATCATTACATCTTTCTAGTAAGATACAGTTATAATTTAATTATAATTATTATACCATTATAAAATGTCCTTTTTTGCCCCAAAAAGTACTATTTTTTAATCAAAGTCTGTTTTATTGATATTAGTACAGCCACTCAAGTTCTTTTGGTTACTGCTTCCATGGTATATCTTTTTCTATCCTTTCAGTCTTTGACTCTCAAGAGAGTCTCTTGTAGACAGCATATAATTAGATTTTAAAAAATATCCATCTCTGTCTTTTGATTGGGGTATTTAATCCATTTATATATAATATATACTTACCCATAAGGTAGGATTTATGCCTGATATTTTTGCTCTTTGGTTTTCGAATGTCATGTCTTTGTTGTTCTATTCATCTCTTACTGCCTTCTTTTGTGTTAAATAGATATTTTCTAGTGAACTTTTTAAATTCCCTTGTGTTTTTTTTGGTGACACTCTATTTTATAATAAGAAATATATATTTGGTCTTTGTCCTTGTTCCTGGCACAGAGCTCCTAACACCCTTAGAAATTCCTAATGGAAGAGTGGCAAAGGTCTTTTTTTATGTTAATGAGGTGACTTTTGGAAAGCCCCTAAGTAACCTAAGGTTGAGGGCTGGCTGCCAGGGGAACGAACCATGTGATTAGAGGGTTGGAACTTTCAGGCCCACCTTGGACCTCCAGGGAGGGGAAAGGGGTTTGTAATTTGAGTTCAATCACGTGGCCAATGATTTAATCATTGTAATGAAACCTCCATAAAAACCCTAAAGGATGGGGTTTGGAGAGCTTCCAGGCTGGCAAACATGTGGAGGTGCTGGTAGACTGGTGCTCATGGAGACGGCATGGGAGCTTTGAGCCCTTTCTTCATACCTTGCCCTAAGCATCTCTCCCATCTGGTTGTTCTTGAGTTATATCCTTTTATAAAATAAACTAGTAATCTAATAATTTGAGTTCTATGAGCCATTCAAGCAAATTAATTGAACCCAAGGAAGGGTTTAAAGGAACCTACAGCTGGTTGGTCAGAAGCACAGGTGACAAGCTGGACTCGTGAGAGGTATCTGAAGGAGGGTGGGGGGCAGTCTTGTGGGACTAAGCCCTTAACCCTGGGATCTTATGCTATCTCCAGGTAGACAGTATCAGAGTTGAGTTGAATTGAATTAGAGGACACCCAGCTGGTGCTGGACAATTGCTTGGTGTGAGGAAAAACTCCACACAATCAAAATTGGGAGCAGAACCCCAGAGTTTTACTAGATTTTTTGGATTTATTCTGTTAGTGGCTGCTCTTGGAATTACAATTAGCATCTTAACTTAAAACACTCTACTTTGGATTCATACCCATTTAATTTCAATATTGAGTAGTTAATAATTGCTCCAATATACTTTTGTGCCTCCACATTCTTTAGGGCTATTATTGTCATACAAATTACATCTTTATACATTATAAGTCCATCAACACAGCTTTATAGATATTGCTTTAGGCAATTGTCTTTTAGAAGAGAAAGGAGAGCTACAAACAAAAATACATTTATGCATCTTTTATAAAACTTGTGTAGTTACTTTTACCAGCACTCTTTATTTCTTCATGTGGCTTTGAGTTAGTGTTAGTGGACTCTCATTAAAGCCTGAAGGACTTCCTTTAGTATTCCTCAGAGGGAAGGTCTGGCAGGTGAAGAATCCTCTTATTTTTAATCTGGAAATGTCTTAATTTATCCTTTATTTTTGAAAGAGGATTTAGATAGGTATAGAATTGTTGGTTGAGAGTCTTTTCTTTGAGCACTTTGAAGATATCATTCCACTGTCTTCCGGCCTTCATGTTTTCTGATGAAAAGCCAATGGTTAATTTTACTGAGGTACAGCAGTTTCTCTTAATATATGATTTTCAGTTCTGTAAAGCCTTGGTTAAATGTCAGAATTCTAAAATTCACTGATTTTAGTGGTTTTGCCTAGATTTTCATTGTTTTAGAGGGAGTGTGAGTTCAATAAGGTCCTTACTCTGCCATTTTGGCAGTTGATCTCTTGTTTCATACTGTTTCAATTATTTTAGATGGCATGTTTTAATATCTTGTAAAGCAATTTTCCTTTAATAATTATTTTTCTAGAATTTTGTAACTATTCTTGCCTGTTTGGCTAATTTTTCAGCTGAATGTTAGAATCATTTGCTCAAGCTCCAAAAATAACTTCTACTCTAATACTGTCAGCAAACTCACTGAATTTTTTTTCATGTAGATGCCACTGTATTTTCCCTAGGCATTTAGAAATTTTGTTGTAACTGTGAACTGGGATTAATATGCCATGTTATTTTTTTAATATAAGGCAAATATTTTCTAGAGGGGAAGAAAACCTAAAATTAATGAAGTCAGGAGGGCTCATTATAAAGTTGAGAGGTTTGCTATTTTCCTTCTTTGAAGAAACAGAATATCCTTGCCCAAGTTAAATCTTAAGCAGAACCTCAATACATAAAAAATAAACGAGTTGTCTGATTGAAAAAGAGGTTGAGGGATGGTCCAAAGCACTGCCTGCTGTCTCCCGCCGCGCTCCTCAGGCAGCCCCTGAGGCATTTGCCAACAACTGGCTGCTCGGTTCACTGTCACAGACAGAAGCCCGTCCATGGGCCCCTTAGCACGAGCTCTTGCTTTTTAGCACGTCATTCTACTTTAAGGTGTTTTCCACCTCTATTCAGTGACCACTAACACATCTGAGTTTCAATGAGATTCTGCCTCACTGACCTAGACCACTCCTATTTCTTGTCTGTCTCCCAAGTCAACAGAACAGGAGACTAAACATAAGCTTGAAGATGCGGTGGGTTCAAGAAAGAACATATGATTCCTGTGACACTTTGTCACTATCCCATCCTATGTTACAACCGAGAGAAATGTTTTGACTCTACCACTTAGAAATAAATACGGTGCCCAGTTTTCAACTAAATGAGTAGGTAGATTATATTATATATGAATTTTACTTCCACAGAGAATAGAGGGTGTTACAAAATAGCTGATATATAAGGAGGAACTGGGCCTGATGGGGCTTAGAACTATAAAACGAGAAGCATCTTTAAAATAAACATGCAAAAGAAAATCTGTGTTCTAAGTCTTTACAAAAGATCTTTTATTAATTAGTATTTTAGGATAAAGGAATTTTAAAAATAACTATGGTACTTAAAAAAACCCCAAAACTACTGTGTACTTAATGATGTTTCCAATTAGAAGAAAACCCTGAACCTTAAAGAACAGATTGCATAAAGCAGCTGGGGCTACAGGCGTGGAAGAAGATGGAGACCTGGTACGTGTGCAGCAGGAAGAGGCTTAAACACTGACTTTTTAAACAAAAAGCAAAATGTACTATTTCAGTTTGTGAGACTAATTACTCAATGACATCAGATAGCAATTCCTCTTACAGAAGAGAACTGTTACTCTAATCCAGCCCATCTATTACCTTCTATGGCAATTTGTATGGCAACAAAATGAGATCCAGGGTAGTTTCAGATCCAACTCAATTTCTAAAGGGTTGGCGCTAAGCAAAAATTTCAAGTAATCTATGCAGCATTTAAAAATAATTGAGAATTATGACAACTTAAATTACCTTCAGGAGACGTTATCTTAAGATATAAAAAAAAGTTGGAGGTTTCAAAGGGAGCAGATACACTTACCTCAGGGAGTACAATCCACAAAGGCCAAAAGCCCATGAGGGGAAGAGGAACAGATATTCAATTCCATACAACACTTGGCTGAACAGCATTCTAGGGAGGCTTACTAATTATAATTCAAAACTGTCAGTTACATTCTAATAATGAGTGTGTACTTCCCCCCCAAAATGATTTTCCTCTCAGAAGTAAAATCAGGAAAGAGACTGAGTTCTGGAAAGAAATGGCAAGGCTGAGTCCCAGGCACTCAAAGCGTGGATGCTGTCTTCCTCAACCCCAGGATGTGACTTGCACTCCCATGTTCTGCCTTACAGTCCCCTCTATAGGAAATATAATTTGTATTAATTTGTCCTTGGAAAAACCACAGTGGAGTCTCAGAACATTCTGAGGCCATCAGTTTTTGTCCTTCAGTATCCTAAAGTCAGATAATCTCAACATCCAGAAATATCCTTTGATTTGTTCTTTCTCTGATATCTCGTGTCCTTGGGATCAAAGCCTCTTTCACTGGCACCAAATAAAGCCCAGTGAGGAGTTTTAGCCATATAATCCTCTGCACTGAAAGTTTTTGATCCACCGCTGTCTTCATACTCCTGGATGAGCTCCTGGAAGCGATTATAATTGATCCATGTCCACCATTCTCTATCAATCTTAAACTGAAAAAGAAAAATGTCACCAGGTCTGAAGTAAAAACATTCATAAAATAATATCAAATAAATAAAAAATGAGCCTGATCTTTTCTCCCTATCATTTAAAGAAAACTCTTTCATGCTCCAGATATGGTTCCATATCAAAGAAGAATGTACTACAGTCAAAAGAGTTTCTTTTCCCTTAGGACTGCGGCCATACTAGACCTAGAAGGCTCAACTGCTGAATAAAGAATACATCCTGCAAGTGAAAGTCAAGTTTATCTTGAGCAGTATCATTGAAAGAGGGTTAATTAAATTTTTTGGCATAATCATGTGTTAATGGCCAAGCTAATTCTAATTCCTCTTGTTGCCACTTTTCATCTGGTATGAATTTTCATAGTTGTGTTAGCAGCACCTAGTGGAACCCTTCTTATTACTAAACTTTGCTGGAGTTATTAATGAAGCTTTAATCAATGACTTCTAATTCTGAAATGCTAACTTAATGACTCAAACTAGCCTTTGTAGCCTAACATGGATACAGTATCTCATTAGTAGAAAGCCTTATAAGAATTTCAATTCAGAGGCCGGCCGAGTGGTTAAGTTTGTGCGCTCCACTTCGGTGGCCCAGGTTTTCACTGGATCCTGGGTGTGGACATGGCATCGCTCATCAAGCCACGCTGAGGTGGTGTTCCACATGCCACAATGGAAGGACTCACAACTAAAGTATATAGCTATGTAGTGGGGGGCTTTGGGAAGAAAGAAAAAAAAAAGATTGGCAACAGATGTTAGCTCAGGTGCCAATCATTTAAAAAAAAATTTTCAATAAAGGGGATCAATCCAATTTGTACTTTTTTAAGAAAACTGTTTCTCAAAAGTCACTGTAGAATAACGACCAGGAATGAAGAAAACAGAAAGTAAGTTGAGGACACTCTGAAGGAACAACTAATTGACCTGCGAAGGCTTTTAATTCAAAGCACCTATTTGGCATTCATTCGTGTAAATGTCTAATACATTGACATTTGATTTATAAACAGAAAACTCTTTCTGTTATGCCACTATCTTTTAAAAAACCCTTATTATGAGCCAAGTTAAGTAAAAATTTCATGTTCTAGCTGAGAAAAATACTGAAAATATATAGGTTCCTGGACTTGGAATATTAAAATATGCTGAATTTCAATGACATCTGATTTTTTTACCCAACAGCTAAGAGCTTTCTAGGGAAAAAAATGCTAAATAAGTAGAAAAGCTTAGTCTATGTATGAATCATGAGAAATTTTCTTATAAGAAGACCATTCTTTGAAATGGTGCCCCAAGGGCTCTATGAACTCTACAACCCAAGATGTAAACTCCCCATCTCTCTATCATTTTCCCTCTCAAGACTGACTGCTCCCAAGCATTTTCTATTACTGTGAAGGCAACTGCTGTCATCCCTAGGTGCTGGGACTCAAAACTAGAGTCAAAGGCGCTCCCCCCTTCCCTGGCCCCTCACGTCAAAAAACGGCCAGGCGCCATCGTTTCTTCCTTAGCAGCATCTCTATGGCCGGTGCCCTGACCCTGCCCTAACACGGGTCCTTACTTCTGGGACTCAGCAACAGGCTTCCGGTTGATTGATCTTCTGATTCCAGTTTTGGCTGCTTCCAACTTCTTCAGACTACCTGAGATTACTATGCCTACAGCAGCACAGAGCCCCATTATCTAGAACATACAGTCTAAATATCAAATCTCTATCGGGAGGCTCTTCATGAGCTGCCCACCTTTCATGTGACTCCCATGCTGTTTCCTCTGTTTGAGTCACACTTACTTATGCCACAGGTCCCCTCATAAATGTCCTTTGCTCTGGTAAGTCTTCCCAAATCCCTTTAGACTATGACAGTTCCCCTGCCACAAGACCTCACTGTAACCCGAACTTGTCTGACAGCATATTATAATTGTTTCTGTAGTTACCTCCCTTATTCCACTCTACCCTGCTAAGACTACTGGCTTTGTGAATACAACTGACTTATTGTAATTTATACCATCACTTAGGACATACAAGGGCCTAGGCTCTTCCTCCTCACCTCTGAACAAAGCTAAAAGACCACATAACGAAAACCATTTCCACCTGTTCCACTGACATCTTGAGAGATGGAATTTTGCTCCTATTGGCTCCACAGAATAGTATGGACTGTTTTCACAGTGTATTCATGATAGAAGACCTGCTACTTACATGTGACTGGAAGTGGGGTTACTTTCCAACTAGTGCAGGAGTAATCATCATTAACGTGTATGACAGTAAAATGAGGCTGATAATGATGCCTACTTTTTATTCCTCCTTGCTATTAACATTTATAGAGTGCCAACTATGGACTTGGCCCAGTCAGACATTTTAAAAATAATTATAACATAACGTGGTGTGTGCAGTGAACGCAGCTATGCACAAGGCACTTTGGGAGTACAGAGAAAGAGTAAATCACACCCACCCCCCAGGAGCTTGGTCCTGCTAGAAGAATCCTTTGGGGGGCTCCTTGCTTTACTTGCTGAATAAAACAGATAACCATAGTCTCCTCTTCCCTACGACTTTCTCTTTTTGAGTTTGGATCTCTAGGTCTGAAGTCTGACCTCTCAGGGTCCACAATCCTGGTGTTCTTTTCCCCCTCAAACTCTAACAGTAATGACTTGCCATGGACAGTCTAAGATGGACTAAAAAATTACCTTGAACTAGTGCAATAGACTTAAAATCTTTTTTTTTTTTTTTACCACAACCTACAGTAAGAAATACATTTTAAATTTCAATCTAGAACACACACACATACTCTGGAAACATAATTTTCACAAAACTATAGGCAATGCATTTCATTTAAAAAATTGCTGGCTGCAATCCATTAAATTGATTTCCTAATTCTAACACAGTTTGAAGAAGATCTGGTGTCTTCTGACTACAAAACTCTATGCTGGCTTAAAATGGGAGAAATCAGTTGCACAGATATGACAATTCTAAGTTAATATCTGACAACTGATAACTCTGATTGCCACTGTCTAGGAAACAAATGAGAAGACCAAGTAAATGTAACACACAGTAGGTGTACTAGTCTGCTTGGGCTGCCATAACAAAATACCACAGATTGGGTGCCTTAAACAACAAAAATTAATTTTCTCACAGTTCTGGATGCCAGAAGACTAAGATGAAGGTTCCAGCAGACAGCCACGATCTCACTATGGCTTCATATTGCTTTTTCGTGGGGGGCAGTGGGTGTGTGTGGGGGGGTGCTCTCTGGATCTCTTCTTATAAGAACATCAATCCTATCAGATCAGGGTCTCACCCTTATGACCTCATTTAACCTCAGTTACTTCCTTAGAGGCCCCATCTCAAATAAAGCCACACTGGGGGTTAGGACTTCAACATTTGAATTTTCAAGGGACATAAAAAAATTCAGACTATAAGAGTAGGTTATTCTTAAATTAATGCTGAGCTATCAGCTCCCTTCAACAAAACTGAATCTATGTATGCCCCTCTTAAGACAATCTGAGAATAATCACATTGAATAACATGCTCAGAAAAAGTCTAACTGTTTCATGCAAAAGGCAGAAGCTAAAAGGGCAAATCTTAGTATGACTGGCACAAAAATAATGCTGAAAGACAGAGCTGCATAACCAGAGGAATAAAACCCCAAATCACAAAATTTGAGGTTAAGTATGCTGAGACATGAGGTCCTCCTGCTTCAAGAACTCCTCAAATCCAACAGCAAGGGAAGAGGCAAATCTTTGCAGAATTACAAATAAACTCAAAAGGTCACAGATGATCCCAAAACCACAGCACGAGCACAACAAGGTACAGCCCTGCCTCAATAAAGCCAGGCTCCTAAGGATCTGTGGCCTTGCTGGCCAGACGAGCCAGCATCCAGAACACGCAAACTGCTACACACGAGGTCTTGTTCTCATTATTTCTCATCTTTCATACAGGGAAAAATCTCCCTACGCAGAATAATGACAACATAGGTTCTTCGTTATTTTGAATGTTCAAAAAGATTCTATTAAAGATGGCAGATTAAGCACATACATTTACTTTCCTTTCTTCTTGAAATTTCACTAAAATGACAGTAAAGGCAATAGATATGTAACCTATAAAACCAAAGAGATCAGGAGAGAAGAAAATAGTATCAAACTTTTAGAAGCTAAAAAGATGATAAATGACCAATAACTGGCTTAGCAGACCCAAAAGAGCTGAATCCTAAGCTAGCAAATAAAGACAAGATTCAACCCAATTTATGCTTCAGAATTCCCCAAAGGCTCAGAAACTGGTGGCACCAGTCACCCTCAGAGGTGAGGGTAGAGAAGACACCAAGCTTCCTCCCAAAAAACCCAAAGATAGGTTTACATTCTATTTAAGAAATAGAATCCCAAGTTCCTGACACAGCTGAGCAGCTCCCTTGCCTACACCCTGACGCCCAACAGAAGACAGGAGGTTTATTCTCAGAAGACAACAAAACAAAATCTACGGACAATGGGATATCAAGTAGAGTGGAGAACAGGGCTATTATACTGATAATGGGGGATTAGAACAGCCCTATCATTCCATACCTGCTTCCCGACCTCTGGTACCATTCAAGTTGGGGAAAATTCCAAGATCCTTCTGACCAGCCCCAGAAGACTGACTGAAAGATACTGTTTGGGTTCCCTAAGGAAATAACCCAGCTGGATTTCTCTAAGATAAAGTCAAACCCCACCTATGCACTTAGGACTCCCAATATGCTTTTCAATCTCCCACTTAAATATGAGCAGCAAACTAACCATCCTTCTAACTAGAGATAAAAATAAAAAGAAAAGAGTAACAGATAAATAGATACTATGCAGGGAGAAAACAACAAACAAAACAAAACAAAATAAAAACCCAAACAACTAACCTAAAACAACTTATCCTCAAGAAATGAGAGAAGATACTGTATCCATAAAAAAAGCTATGCTAGAAAAAGGAACACTCAAAGAATAAAAAGACCTTAGATTTTTAAAACTATAGGAACAGAAATGAAGGATTCATGAGAAAAGTTAAGAAAATAAAATTTTAAAAATTTCCTAGCATGTAGAGTAAAAAAGTAAGATAGAAACTAGGAGAAAAAAAATTAAAAAAATTAAAGGGCTTGCCCAAGAGGCCCAATTGTAAAATAATAAGAGTTTGTGAAATAAAGGAGAAAAATAGGAGGGAGTAAATCCTCAATAAAATAACTCTGGAAAAATTTTAAGAAGTGAAGGCCATGAGTTTCCAGATTAAAGGGGGCCACAATGGATAAAAAACAGAAACCTGTCTGAGGCACATCTCAGTGAAGTTTCAAACAATGGAGACAAAGATAAATGAAACAAGGAAAGAATGGTCATATACAAAGGATTAAGAATCAGAATGCTTTCAGAGTTCTCAACAACTACAGGCACATCTCATTTCATTGTGTTTTCCAGAAATTGCGTTTTTTACAATACCCTCCCCACCAGCAAAAAGACTACGACTCAATGAAGGCTCAGATGATAGTTAGCATTTTTTAGCAACAAAGTATTTTTAAATTAAGGTATGTACATTGTTTTTTAGACATAATGCTTTTGCACACTTAGACTACAGTATAGTGTAAACATAACTTTCTTTTTTGAGGAAGATTGGCCCTGAGCTAACATCTGTGGCCATATTCCTCTACTTTATATGGAGGACGCTTGGCACAGCATGGCTTGATAAGCTGTGGGACCACGCCTGGGATCTGAACCAGCAAACCGCTGAAGCAGAGTGCGTGAACTTAGCTGCTATGCCACTGGGCCAGCCCCCAAACATAACTTTTATATGCAGTGAGAAACCAAAAAATTCACGTGACTTGCTTTATTGCAGTATTTGCTTAATTTTGGTGGTCTGAAACTGAGCCTGCAATATCTCCAAGGTATGCCTATACACTAAAAGACAGTGGCGCAAACTGCACAGGGAAAATAGTCCAACTTAGAATTCTATATCCAGCAAAACTATCAATCAAGCATTTGGGAGAATAAAAACATTTTTAGACCTTCAAGATCTCAATGAATTGCACCTCTTACGTACCCTGTCTCAGGAAACTACTGGAGGATGCTTTGCCTGAATGAGAAAGTAAATCAAAAAGAGAATGTGATCCCAGAAACAAGATATCTCATACAGCGGGGAGGTGAAAGAAATCCCGGTATGACACCTGTGTACCCAAAGTGGGTGAGTCAGAAGCTGCCTCTGGAGAGTCTCCTTTAAAAAGATGAATCTGATAGAAAACCCAACACATATGAAAGTCTGAGAGGAGATACAGATGATGGCAGAGCCGGAGAGTTGATTTAACTAAAGAACATAGAAATCTAAACAGAGAAAAAATAAGATAAATATGAACTCTAAGGAAACCAAAAACTGTGCTGGAAACAAACAGCAATCATAAGAATTTTGATAAAACCAAAAAATAAAAGTTTAAAATAGTAATGATTAATCCATCCAAGCAAGGAAAGAGTCTATTATCAACAACCTAAGCCAACAAAGCAGGATGGAGGAAAGGAAAAGACTTGCATGAGAGAGGTAGTGAAAAATACTTTTGAAGTATCCTACTGTGTACTAGGCACTTGTGTATTCCACTTAACTAACATGTGCGGTTGGATTCCCAACTTTAAAACGAGGGCAAAAGTCCAAAAAAGCTAAGTAACAAACACACACTATCTGTGTTCTATCCTAAGGTGTCTATCCTCCATAAGTGGAAGAGCCAAGATTCAAATTCAAGGGTGTTCAAGAGCCCATGGTCATTACACTATCCCACGCTATCTGTTGGCTGTCAAATCAGAAAAATGACAGAACTAATAATCATCATCATGTCTTTCAAGTATTTCTGAACGTGAAGAGAAATTTTTTTTTACTCCTAGACTTACTTATGTATAGTATTTCTAGGTTAACTCTGTTTAACTGATCTAAAAGTTACAGAAAATAATCTGTATATTCCAAATTCCTAGTGGACTTCAACATTTCTCAGCATAAAGTCTAAACGATGAGCCCACTCAGGTGAAGCATGCTGTCTATTAATCATTTCTCTATCCAAGTACAGCACAACAGAGAATGTCTGCTCCAAGGCAAACGCAGGGGAACCAAAAGCTTTATATGCTGATCTCCAAAGGCAGCTTGCTCTGCCTTTGATTGGTTCTGTTTTATTTACACAGCTTTCATCCCTTCAAATAATAATTTGAAAACTGGCTCCTAACAGCCTAGGTAAGCACGTGGCTTCTTTTTGTGTAGATGAAGAACTGACTTTCCATCAGTTTCACTGTTATCATCCATATAGACAAGTCTATATAGAAGATCCACAGCTACTTCAAACTCAAAACGTCACAAATAAAAATTTTTACCATTTGGCCTACCCTATCCCCTGCTTCAACCATGCTCTGCTGAAGTTATCCCAATTTTTAAATTATAAATACCATGTAGTTACTGGAAAAGTACTAACAATTTAAAGGCATCATATTTCTATACATCCAAGAGTTAAAAAAAGGAGGAAATCCTCCATATGAGCTGAAAAGAGCAAATCAAAAGTTATTTATTAACATCACCTTTGGAGGTATTTGGTACAAACACTCCTCCACCTGATACTGTAGTATTCTTTACTGAACAATAAAATGATCAACAGCTTTAGGGAAGAGCCTTCATTAAGAGCCTGTGGATAGGCAAGGCACTATTCTGGACGCTTTATAAACATCATTTTCTGTAGCCATCAAAATAACCCTGTAAACAGAATTGCCCCTATTTTTCAGATAAGAAACATGAGAAATGGTGAGGCTGGGATTTGAAAACAGATATACCAAAGTTCAGGAGTCTCCAAACCACCCCCAGTTCTGCCACCAATTACAAATTTAGGGGTTCCTCGGCCCACCTTCAGGTTTGACAATTCACTAGGGGGACCCAAAGAATTCACTGAAAGCTGTTCTACTCGCACATAGTATGGCTTATTACAGCATAAGGATACAGATTAAATATCAGCCAAGGGAAGAGGGACACGGAGCAGAGTCTAGGAGAGTTCCACGTACGGAGCTTTCAGTTGTCCTCTCCCAGTAGAGCCCTGGACAGTGCTATCTTCACCCAGCAGTGACATATGACAACAGACATGAAGTGCTGCCAACTGGGAAGTTCACCTGAGCCTTGGTGTCCAGAGTTTTTATTGAGAATGGTCACCTAGACATGGTTGATTGCCAAGTGGCTCACTTAGTTTCTAGCCTCTGTGGGAGTTGAGCAGATACTGTGTAGCCCACAGTCCCCACCCTACATCACATGCTTAGTGTAAACTATCTAGTGTGTCCCAAAGCCCCCAGATAAACAAAGACACTCTTATCAGGCAGGACATTCCAAGAGCTCAGAGATCACCTCCTAGAAGCTGAGGGCAAAGGTCAGCCCTTTCTTTACGTAAAATTAATCCTTTACTGTACAATCAGACCTCAAAGCCCATATGTAACGAGCATAGTAGAATAATACAAAAATAAGAATCATACATATCATTTTCATTTTCACACACTGAAGAGGGGCTTTTATGTGATCTTAGTATCAATTATTTTTTAGTTGGGTCCTCCAAACCTACAGTAATACTTACAAACCAAACAAGCAGGAAAGTTCTGGTTAAAGGACAGAAGAGGGGCTCTGCCAGATTTTTTCATAACTCAGAAGTACATGTTAACTTGAAAGAAGCAGAGGAAGTTAGAGGGAGGTAGAGGGAGAAGTGCTTTTGGAATACAAAAGAAGAGTGTTACAGTAGTGCTTTTTGAATTTCTCAGATTTATGAGTTTTGTTCTTGCCTGTGCTGTTTGCTCTTTGGGTGAGAGGAGGCAAAGATCACAAAGACAGACTTCAAAGTGCACCTGATTGCCTGCAACAGGGGAACACGGAGCAGAGTTGCCTGCCACCCTTTTCTGAGTTAACTGGTGACAAGCGTATTCATATGGCACAGCTGCCTGGGGCACCATTTTGAGAGACAAAACTACAACAATGTGATTGAATTCTAGATATGACCAAGTGCAATTAAAAAATGTTTTTATCTGGAAACTCAGTTTCTGGAGTTTCAATCTTAATCTCCAATTTTGCTGAAGTAGAGCTAAGTCCTCTCAGCAGTGTCACTAAAATGCCAATTTTCTGTGACATTTCTCTGAAAGCAATCACTGGGAGCATTCAGGCCTCTGATAAGAGTGAATTCCACATGTAACACCAAAGGAAAAGTATTCAGTCAGTAGGTCTTGTTAAGAAAATACTGCACAAAACCTAAATGGAGACACACCATTCCCTTCTTACTCCAAGAAAGGAAGGCACGGGGAGGTGATGGCTCTTCATTCCCTCCCTTTACAGATTGCAAGTTTATATGTTGAAGAGGGACCCCTCTGTGATCAGTGCTTAATTACCTACAGGGTCTCAAAACTGGCAAAAACCTTCTCAGAGTTGATGATCTTGGAGGAGATCAAAGAGACAGCTGGTTGGTGAGCTGGGATAGAGGATTCTGCAGCTTGTTTCCAATCAACACTTCTCTTTCCCTATCTTGTCTGTAGCATTTGAGAAACAGTACAGTGTTGTGATCCAAAGTAGACTTTGCATTTTGAAAGATATGGGATTGAATTTTAACTGTGCCCTATTTGTCCTTGGACAAGACATGTACTCTCTTAGCCTGAGTTTCCTCCTTTGGAATATGAAGAAAAACAGTATTTATGACTCACAAAATTTTTGTAAGGATTAAATGAATTAAGGCATGTACAATGTTACCAAAGAGACCTTAATAAATGTTATTGGTTATTGAGTTTATCAGCAGACACTAAAACTAAAGAATGACAGAAGACATCTCATCAATGAGGAAAGATGCTGGAAGATAGCGAAAAGATTATGCTGGAAGATAAGAAGATAGTATCTTCAAAGTGCTAGGAGGAAATACCTCAACTTAGAGTTTCCTACTCTGATGATCTATCGTTCAAGAGCAAAAGTAAAACAAAGATGTTTCAGGGGAAAAAAAGATGAAATTTACCACTCACTTCAGTGAGAAGGAAACTGCACCCAGCAGGAAGAACTGGGAGGCAGGAAGCAAAGGGGAACAAGAATGTGGGATCTATCCAGATCTATCGAAAGAAGCACTAACTGCAGGAAAGAGTGCTGGGAAGTCCTGGTATTGTGCTGAAGGAGGATAGCAATGTCGATTAACTTTAGAATTAAACTAAGCATAAATTTAAAAAACGTAAGAGTATAGGATTCTGGGAAGATGGTTAAGTAGGAAGGATCAGGAACACTTGTCCCTACCCTGACAAAAATTATACTGGCAGAATCTGTCTGATCTAACTATGTTGGAACTCTGAAATCTACTGAAGGCTTGCAATTTTGATGGGAAAGTTTGGACTATAAATTGCAGTCAATTTCAGTTTAGATTGGCAGCAGCTACCCATCTCCCACTCCCCACCCTCATGGCAGGCAGCCGTGAACATGTTCCTGGAGCAGCTTGTATGCAGCCTTGGGAGACAGGGTGAGCAGTAAGGACCCTAGTCCTCCAAATACTGGGGATCTGTGTTCTGATCATTGATTGGCTGCTTCTGATCACAGAGATGTAAATGGATTAAACTCTCCAATCAAAAAACTGAGACTGGCAGAATGGATTAAAAAAACTCCACCAAAATCCAACTTTAGCTGTCTAAAAGAGGCTTATTTTATATCCAAACACAGAAATAGGCTGAAAGTGAAAGGACAGAAAAACATATTCCATGTAAATAGTAACCAAAAGAGAGCAGGAGTGGCTATAGTATTATCACACAAAATAGACTTCAAATCAAAATGGTTACAAGAAATGAAGGACATTCTATGCTAATAAAAGGTTCAATATAGCAAGAAGATATAACAACTACGAACATTTATGTACCCAATCACGGACTATTAAAATACATGAAGCAGATAGTGACAGAATGGAAGAGAGGAATACAGAGTTCTACAATAATAGTTGGAGACTTAAATACCTCATTCTCAGCAATGGATAGAACAAGACAGAAGGTAAGTAAAAAAACAAAGGACTTGAACAATACAATAAGTCAACTAGATCTAACAGACATATAAAGAACATTCTGCCCCCAGACACAAAACAGACGTTCTTCTCAAGTGCACATGGGACATTTTCAGGATAGACCATATATTAGGCCACAAATTGTCTAAATGATTTTAAAAGACAGACATCATACAGTTGAAGTCTCTTCTTCAACCATAACAGGATAAAGTTAGACATCAATAACAGAAGGAAAACTGGAAAATGCAAAAATTTGTGGAAATTAAACAAAACACTCTTAAATGGACCAAAGAAGAAATCACAAGGGAAATTAAAAAATTCTTAGATACTAATGAAAATGAAAATACAACATATCAAAACTTATGGGACATAGTAATAGTAGTACTAAGAGGAAAACTTATAGCTATAAGTGCTTACTTTAAAAAAGGAGAAAGACCTCAAATCAACAATCTAACTTTACAACTTAAGGAACTAGAAAAAGAACAAACTAAACCAAAAGCTAGCATAATGATAGAAATAATGTTAGTGCAGAGATAAACAAAACAGAGAACAGAAAAAGAGAAGGGAAAAAAAGTAATGAAATCAAAAGCTTGTTCTTTGAAAAGATCAACAAAATTGACAATTCTTTGGCTAGACTGACTAAGAAAAAAAGGGAAAAGATTCTAGTAAAAAATTACTAGAATCAGAAATAAAAGTAGACTTACTACCAATTATACAGAAATAAAAAGGATTAAAAGAGAACACTATGAATGACTGTAGCCAACAAATTAGATAATCTAGATGAAATGGAAAAATTCCTAGAAATACAAAACCTACCAAGACAAAATCACAAAGATACAGAAAACCTCAATAGATCAATAACTAGCAAGGAGATTGAGTAAGTAATCAAGCATCTCCCAATAAAGAAAAACCCTGGACCTGATGGTTCAACAGTGAGTTCTACCAAACTTTTAAACAAGGCCAATCTTTCTCAAACTTTTCCAAAAACTGAAGAGGAAGAAATACTTTCTAACTCAATCTATGAAGCCTGTATACCAAAGCCAGACAAAAACACTACAAGAAAAGAAAACCACATACAAATATCCCTCATGAACACTCATGCAAAAATCCTCAACAAAATAATATCAAACCAAATTCAACAGCATAGTAAAAGGATTATACACCATAGCTAAGTGGGGATTTATTCCTGGAATGCAAAGATGGTTCAACATATGAAAGTCAATCAATGTAATACACCACATTAACAGAAAGATGGGAAAAAACCCACATGATCATATCAAAGCATTTGACAAAATTTAACACCCTTTCATGATAAAAACACTCAACAAACTGGGAGTAGAAGGAAACTACCTTGACATAATAAAAGCCATATTTGAAAACACACCGTGAATATCAATGGTGAAAAATTGAAAGCTTTTCCTCTAAGAACAGTTAACAAGGCAAGTATGCCCACTTTCATCACTTCTATTCAACATACTACTGGAAGTCCTGCCAGAGCAATTAGGCAAGAAAAAGAAAGAAAAGGCACCCAAATAAGAACAGAAGAAGCAAAATGATATCTACTTGCAGACGATATGATCTTATATGCAGGTGAGTTCCCTTTTGTGAATTTGGCACTTGAGATTCCAAGTGCTGGTGAATGCTTGAGCTGAGCTGGTATCAGCAGCCATACCAGATGATATGAAAATGAAGAAGTAAAAGAAACTGAGAGAGAGAGAGAGAGGGAGAAAGGAAAAAGGGAGGGAGGCAGTCAGAAAGACTAACAGACAGGTGGATGTGAGGAGTGGCCTGACAGTTTCCTAGTTCCTTGTCTCAGACAGGTTCACTGGTGAATTCTACAAAATATTTAAGGAAGAAATAATATCAATCCTCCACTAACTATTCCAGAAAATAAAAGCAGAGGGAAAACTTCTTAACATGTTCTAGGAGAGAAGCATTACCCTATTACCAAAACAAGATAAAGGCATTACAAGAAAGGAAAAACTACAGAACAATAACTATCATGAACTACCAAGAGTAACTATCAGATATGTAAAAATCAAATCCAACAATATATAAAAAGAATTATACACCATGACCAGGTGGGATTTATTCCAGCTATGCAAGGCTGGTTCAACATTCAAAAATCAATTAATGTAATCCATCACACCAACAGGTTAAAGAAGAAAAATCATATAATCATGATAGTTGTAGAAAAAGTATCTGACAAAAATCCAAATAGATTTACGAGTAAAAATTCTCAGCAAACTAGGAATAGAGAGGAACTTCCTCAACCTGATAAACAACATCACCAAAAAAGCTACAGCTAACATCATACTCAATGCTGAGAAACTAGATGCTTTTTATCTCAAAACAAGGTAAAAATGTCTCCTTTCACCATTACTATTCAACATACTAGAAGTCCTAGCTAACACAGTAAGACAAGAAAAGGAAATAAAAGCTATACAGATTTGGAAGAAAGAAATAAAACTGTCTTTATGCACAGATGATATGATTAATCTATGTAGAAAATCCCAAAGAATCAGCCAACAACAAAAAACCTGCCTGGAACTAATATCAAGGTTGCAGGATACAAGGTTAATATATAAAAGCTAACTGTTTTCTTATACACCAGCAATAAACAACTGTAACTTGAAATTATAAACACAATACCATTGATATTAGCTTTAAAAAATGAAATACTTGGGGCTGGCCCCGTGGCCGAGTGGTTAAGTTCGCGTGCTCCGCTGCAGGCGGCCCAGTGCTTCGTTAGTTCGAATCCTGGGCGCGGACATGGCACTGCTCATCAGACCACACTGAGGCAATGTCCCACGTGCCACAACTAGAAGAACCCACAACGAAGAACACACAACTATGTACCGGGGGGCTTTGGGGAGAAAAAGGAAAAAATAAAATCTTTAAAAAAAAAAAAAAAATGAAATACTTATGCATAAATCTAAGAAAACATGTATAGGATCTATATGCAAGAAGTAACTCTGCATATAGTTGTTTGATGAAACTATACAAAACTCTGATGAAAAAAACCATGGAAGATCTAATTAAATGGAGGAATATTCTATGCTCATGGATCAGAAGACTCAATATCAAGATGTCAATTTTTCCTAACTTGATCTGTGGATTCAATGCAATCCTAATCAAAATCCTAGCAAGCTAGTTTGTAGGTACTGACAAACTGATTCTAAAGTTTATATGGAAACGCAAAAGGCCTAGAATAGCCAACATAATAGTCAAGAAGATGAACAAGTTGGAGGACTGACACCATTCAACTTCAGACTTAGAATAAAGCTATAGAAATCAAGACTGCATAGTACTGTTGAAAGAAGAGACACATAAATCAATGAAACAGAATAGAAAGACCAGGGAAAAAAAAGAAATCTAGATACGGATCTTACAGCTTTGAAAATGTACCTTAGACTTAAACATAAAAGTATACAATATTCTAGAAGATAACAAAGGAAGAAATCTAGGTGACCTTGAGTTTGGAGATATAGTAGGATCCATGAAAGAAAAAACTGATAAGCTGAACTTTTTAAAAATTAAAAATGTTTGCTCTAAGAAAAGCACAGTTAAGAGAATAAAGAGTTAAGTCATAGACTAGGAGAAAATATTTGCAAAATGCATCTGATAAATGATTTGTATCCAAAATATTTAAAAAACTCTTAAGACTCAGCAATGAGAAAACAACAAATCCAATTAAAAAATGGGTGAAAGATCTGAACAGACACCTTATCAAAGACGTACAGATGGCAAATAAGCATAAGAAAAGATGTTCATTCATCTTCAAGACATTACGTACTTCTCAAAGCCTACAGAACTTCATAGCACAAATACTGAACCTTAAAGTATGCAAATGAAAAAAAAACCCACGTAGGAAGTCAGGAGACTCCCAGGAAGAGGTGGAGACTGTGACAAGAGAACCTAACTAAATTACAAATGTGTGAAATAATGGGGAGGGAGCGGAAAAGGTGCTGACCTAAGTAATTCTGGAAATGAGTGGAACCTGTAAGACTAAAGGGAAAAGGAACTACACATCAGCACTGTATTCCAGGGTTGAAAATTCTGATACTGAAATACATGTATACTGGAATTGAATGATTAAGTAAATAGATGACTTATCACAGGAGCTGGAGCTAGGCTTCTCATTGTTGGAGAACTTACAAATAAGAAGGAGAGGAGGCTAGAATGATTCATGTGGTAATGGATTAGAGTTTGAGACATCAGTATGCTTAGCTTAATACATATAAAATGGTTAGAAATATAACTATTTACAGACATGTGCATATACAAGGTTAGTATACACACATATATTTCGTTGCTCTGTCATCTGAGAGGGCCTAAAAGAAATGACACCTTAGTAGCAACAAGCACACTTTCACCCACATCTTGGTTTCTAACACCATTCTCCAATAAAATGAACAAAGGCTTCTGAGAGAAATGACTGATTCTAGGAATGGGGCAATAAATATACAAGAGGAGCCAGGAGCATCTTGTAGCACCAGAAAGTAAGAAGTGCTCAAAACAAATAAAAACAAATACCGTCCCCTGCCCCCGGCCTCCACATTGATGGGAGCACCTCATAGGATCATGGGAGCCAATTAAAAGAGCTCCTAATGACTAAAGCTAGATCAATTTCAGCAAAAGAAAGTAGAATTGGATTACAACCTAAAGTATAAAATAAATATCCATGAGTCTATACTGATATAAAAAATGATTGAATAAATTAATAAATGGGAAGAAGAGATAAACCTGTGCAGAACAACCCTAAATAATTTATGTAGATATTCCACCCTCAAAGATATAGAGCCTAACTCTCACTCCTTAGATATGGGCTACATATAGTTGCTTCCTTCCAAAGAGTACACTGTACAGAAAGGGAGAAGGGAAGAGTAATTTTACAGTGGAGAATCCTGACAAACACTACCTCAGCTAGCTGATCCAGGTCAACATCAGTAGTTGTAAATAATGTTGATAGTATGCATCCTTAAAATGATGTGATGAAAATGGCACTTTACCTCTGTGACCTTTCTCCTAAAAACCCATAACCCAAGTCTTATGAGAAAAACATCAGACAAATTTCAGTAGTAGTGCATCCTACAAAAAACTTCATGAATACTCTTCAAAGCCATTAATATCATCAAAATCTGAGAAACTGTCATAGCCAAGAGGAACCTAAAGCGACATGACAACTAAATGTAATGTGTTATCCTAGATGGGATTCCAGAACAGAAAGAGGGCATTAGGTAAAACTGAAGGAAATCTAAACAAACTAGGGACTTTAGTTAATAATTAATGTATCAATATTGGTTCCTTAATTGTAACACATGTACTACACCAATGTAAGATATTAACAACAGGCCAAATCCAAGGTATACAGAAACGCTTTTTCTGTAAATTGAAACTGTTCTAAAACACAAAGTCCATGCTTTTACAAAGTAAAGAATTAAGTTTCAAAACAATGCTATATGGATTCTGCAAGCTATATATATATAACCTACCACTTGGTTTCCACAGGCAGTGATATATTTTAATAGGATATCACCAATATGTAGAAGGAACTATTTCTCAACTAAAATGATCAAAATGTATTGGATTCACCAGGGCCTTAATGGCTTGCAGACTGACAGGACCAAGGTTACATTTAAGCTGCTAGACTGGAAACCCAAAAGCAGAGGGCTGACTGTAACTTCTTATCCCCAGTGCCCCCTCCAAAGCACACAGGTCCGCCCTCCTCCTGTAGACCGCCTCCTGCAGGCAACTGTTGTCATGTCTTTGTTCCTTTAGCTCAACTTTGGAACAAAAATATGCTGACTTATTCATCTTAATGTGAGTCTATTACGTCTTTCCTTTGTTCAAAGTCAGAGAAACTCACTGAACTTTCTACTCCCATGTACTTTCCTATCCACTAAGGAGCCTGCCTCTCATCAATAGCAGAAACTCCTTTATCTAGAGTCTAAACATCACTTCTAAATGACAAAACTGTTCTGCAGAGATAATAAAAATAATCATCCATGTAAAAACTATTCCACTATAAGAATTAAGAAGTGCTTTGCATGTGGTATGGCAATGACAAGATCACTGCACTGCAAAACACCACAGGGTATGGACAGAGTAATAAATATTAAATGGATTCTCCAGAGGCTATTTCATGTTGTGAAAGTCTCACAAATTTAATGTAGGATCTTTAAAGGTCATCTAAATGTAAGTATTCAACCAATGCTTGGTATCTTCTGAGAATTTTTTTTTAAGATTACCTTACATTTGGGTCTATACAGTATCCTGGATCAGAGGAAATTTCAAATTTTTGAAGAGGGTAAAGAAAGAAATGCCACAATTGGGGGATTTTCAATGTTCCACTTTATGAAGTGTTCTTATTTCTGCTAGTCAACTTTGCTAGAAGAAAAAATATATAGTACAATAATAAGACAGACTTGCAAAAACACGGATGGGCATCAGTTCATGCTGCTGAAAAAGAGAGAGGAATGGTGACTGAGAAAACAACTAGATTAATAACTAGCAGGTCACTAATGGCCTTTAAAATAGCAAACTCAGTAGAATAAACATTTATTGAATAAATGAGTGCATGAATGATAAGAAGGAAGGAAGGTACTAAAATGAGCAAGATGGAACAATGTCTCTGATTAAGACAATTAAAAAGGAAAGCAGATGAAGGTGAAGAGGTGGTTCATTCACTAAGCAAACACTGAGAATCTAAAATGTTGTAGGTACTCCAGGAAGTGCTGGGGACGATGGTCCTTGTGTCCCAGGAACCCACAGCTTTTTAGAGAAGGCAGCTTTATATATGTGCATACAGATTTGAGAGAAGTGGTCTCCAAGGAGATATTTCTTCTACAGTTTTACAGAGCAGAAATTCGCCCGGTCAATTGGGGTGCGGTGAGGTACTGTGGGCACTTCTGCCAGAAGACGTATCTGGGGGACATGCACAGAGGAAAAAGAAACAACATGGCAGTGCCTTGTAAAGTACCAGGGAGTGCACATGAAATGAAGCTGAAAAGGACTTGATTGTGAAGGCCATTACAAAGCAAATGAAATGTTTTTTCTCTTGAATGTTCTGTGAGATATTTCAAAAGTATAGCAGAGAAACAGCAGGCTTGGGATTGGCAGCATAAACAATGAGGAGGTTGTACAGTCGATATGCACTCTCAGTTATTTGTGCACCAAATTATGTTTTGTGGATTCATCTAGTCTATAGGTTTTGCTTTGCTTTTCGATTTTTTCAGTTTCTTTCCTTTGTCTTTTAGCTGTATTTCTGCTTTTAGTACCTTTAAAGGGGTACTTATTTTTTTTGCATGCTGTGAAGTTTTACATTTTTAAAAATATTTTTTATTAAGGTAACACTGGTTTATAACATTACATAAATTTCAAGTGTACATGATTATATCTGGACTTCTGTATAGACTACATCATGTTCACCACCAAAAGGCTAGTTGCTATCTGTCACAGTACATATGTAACCCTTTGCCACTTTTGCCCTCCCCTCACTCCCTTCCACAATCTGTTCTCCGTTACCTATGTGTTTGTTTATCTTCCACACATGAGTAAAGTCGTATAGTAATTCTCTTTCTCCATCTGATTTATTTCACTTAGCATAATACCCTTAAGGTCCATCCATCTTGTTACAAATGCCACAATTTCATCTTTTCTTTTGGCTGAGTGGTATTCCATTCTATGTACATACCACATCTTCTTTATACATTCATCCCTTGATGGGCACGTGGGTTGCTTCCAAGTCTTGGCTATTGTAAACAAGGCTGAAAAAAAAAAAACCAGGGGTGCATATATCTTTTTGAATTAGTGTTTTTGTGTTCTTTGAATAAATATCCAGAAGTGGAATACCTGGATTGTGTGGTAGTTCTATTTTTAATTTTTGAGGACTCTCCATATTGTTTTCCATAGTGCTGCACCAATTTATATTTCCACTAGCAGTATATCACTGTTCCCTTTTATCAACATCCTCTCTAACAGTTATTATTTCCAGTCTTTTTAATAATAGCCATTCTGATGGGTGTAAAGTGATATCTCTTTGTGGTTTTGATCTGCATTTCCCTAATAGTAATATTGAACATTATTTTCATGTATGTATTTTTTCTGCACATATTCTTTGGGAAAATGTCTGTTCAGATCCTCTGCCCATTTTTTAATTGGGTAGTTCATTTTTTTGCTGTTCAGTTGTATGAGTTCTTTATTTATTTTGGATACTAATCTCTTACTGGATATATGATTTGCAAATATCTTCTCCCAACTGGTAGGTTGTCTTTTTGTTTGGTTGAGCATTTCCTTTGCTGGAAGAAGCTTTTTAGTTTGATGTAGTCCCATTTGTTTGTTTTTTCTTTTGTTTCCCTTGTCCAAGGAGACATAACCAAAAAGATATTGCTAAGACCTTTGTCAAAGTGCATACTGCCTATGTTTTCTAGGAGTTTTAGGGTTTCAGTTCTTACATTCAAGTCTTTAATACATTTTGAGTTAATTTTTGTGTATGGTGTACAACAGTGGTCTAATTTCATTATCTGCATGTGGCTGTCCAGTTTTCCCAGCACTATTTATTAAAAAGACGTTCCTTTCTCCATTGTATGTTGTTGGCTGCTTTGTCAAAAATTAGCTGTCCATAAATGTGTGAGTTTATTTCTGGGTTCTTGATTCTGTTCCACTGATCTGCACGTCTGTTTTGTGCCAGTACCACGATGTTTTGATTACTCTACCTTTGTAGTACACTTTGGTATCAGGGAGTGTGATACCTCCAGCTTTGTTCTTTTTTCTCAGGATTCCTTTGGCTATTCGGGGTCTGTTGTTCTATACAAATTTTACGATTCTTTGTTCTATTTCTGTGAAAAATATCATTGGGATTTTGATAGCGATTGCACTGAATCTATAAATTGTTTTAGGTAATAATATGCACATTTTAACTATGCTAATTCTTCCAATCCATGAGCACAGACTCTTTCCATTTTTTGTGTCTTCTTTGATTTCTTTCAAAAAATGTCTTGTAAGTTTTCAGTGTACAGGTCTTTCACCTCCTTGGTTAAATTTATTCCTAGGGCTTTTAACTTTTTTTTGTTGTGATTGTAAATGGGATTGTATTCCTCATTTCTCTTCTGCTAGTTTGTTGCTAGTGTATAGAAATGCAACTTTTTTATGCTGATTTTGTATTCTGCAACTTTACTGTATTTGCTAATTATTTCTAATAGTTTTTGGTGGATTCTTTAGGGTTTTTTATATATAACATCATGTTATCTGCAAATAGTGACAGTTTTACTTCTTTTCCAATTTGGATACATTTTATGTCTTTTTCTTGCCTCATTGCTCTGGGTAGAATCTCCAATGCTATGTTGAATAAGAGTTGTGAGAGTGGGCATGCTTATCTTGTCCCTGTTCTTAGAGGGATTCCTTTTAGTTTTTCACCATTGAGTATGATGTTGGCTGTGGGTCTGTCATAAGTAGCCGTTATTATGTTGAGGTACTTTCCTTCTATGTCCATTTTATTCAGAGTTTTTATCATAAATGGATGCTGAATCTTGTCAAATGCCTTCTCTGTATCTATTGAGATAATCATGTGATTTTTTTCTTTATTTTGTTACTGTGGTATATCACATTGATTGAGCTGTGGATGTTGAAGCATCCTTGCATTCCTAGAATAAACTCCACCTGATCATGGAGAACGATCCTTTTAAAGTATTGTTGTACTCAATTTGCTAACATTTTGTTGAAGATTTTTGCATCTATGTTCACCAGAGATAATGGCCTGTCATTTTCTTCTTTTTGTGTTGTCCTTGTCTGGTTTTGATATCAGGAGAACGCTGGCCTTGTGAAATGAGTTAGGAAGTGTTCCTTACTCTTCAATTTTTTGGAAGCGTTTGAGAAAGATAAGTAATAAATCTTCTCTGAATGTTTGGTAGAATTGACCAGAGAAGCTGTACAGTCCTAGACCTTTGCATTTTGGGAGGTTTTTGATTACTGTTCCAACGTCTTTACTAGTGATTGGTCTATTCAAATTCTCTATTTCTTCTTGATTCAGTTTTGGGAGGTTATATGATTCTAAAAATTTATACATTTATGCTAGTTTATCCAATTTTTAGATGTATAGCTTTTCATAGTATTCTCTTATAATCCTTTGTATTTCTGTGGTATCCGTTGTAATTTCTCCTCTTTCATTCCTGATTTTATTTATTTGAGTGTCTCTCTTGTTTTCTTAGTGAGTCTGGCTAAGGCTTTGTCAATTTTGTTTATCTTTTCAAAGAACCAGTTCTTAGTTCCCTTGATCTTTTCTATTGTCTTTTTAGTTTCTTTTTCATTTATTTCCACACTCATTTTCATTATTTCCTTCCTTCTATTGACTTTGGGCTTCATTTGTTCTCTTTCTAGTTCTATAAGGTATAGTGTTAGATTGTTCATTTGCGATTTTTTCTTGTTTCTTGAGGTAGGCCTGTATTGCCACATACTTCCCTCTTAGTACCACTTTTGTTGCACCCCATAGATTTTGGTATGTTGTGTTTTCATTTGTCTTCAGGTATTTTCTGATTTCTCCTTTGATTTCTTAATTGATCCAATAGTTGTTCAGTAGCATGTTGGTTAGTCTCCACATATCTGTGACTTTTCCACCTTTCTTCTGGTAGTTCATTTCTAGTTTCATACCACTGTGGTCAGAAAAGAAGCTTGATATGATTTCAGTCTTTTTAAATTTATTGAGACTTGTTTTATTTCACAGCATGTGGTCTATCTTTGAGACTGTTCCATGTGCACTGGAGAAGAATGCATATTCTGCTGCTTTTGGATGGAATGTTCTATATATATCTACTAAGTCCACCTAGTTTAGTGTTTCACTTAAGGCCAATGTCTGCTTGTTGACTTTCTGTCTAGATGATGTATCCTTTGATGTAAGTGGGGTATTAAAGTCCCCTAGTATTATTCTGTTGCTGTCAATTTCTCTCTTTAGGTCTGTTAATAGTTGCTTTATTTAGTTCGGTGCTCCTATGTTAGGTGCATATATATTAACAAATGTTTTGTCTTCTTGATAGATTGTCCCCTTTACGATCATATAATGTCCATCTTTGTCTCCCTTTATCTTTTTTGGCTTGAAGTCTATTTTGTCTTACTTGTCTATTTTGTCTTTTTGTGGCTTGAAGCTATAAGTATAGCTACACCTGCTTTCTTTTGGTTGTCATTTGCCTGAAGTATCATCTTCCATCCCTTCACTTTGAGCCTTTGTTTACCTTTAGAGCTGAGATGGATCTCCAGAAGGCAGCATATTGTTGGGTCTTGTTTTATAATCCATCCATCCACTCTGTCTTTCAATTGGTGAATTCAATCTATTTATATTTAGGGTATTTATTGTTATATAAGGATTTAATACTGCCATTTTATCTTTTGTTTTCTAGTTGCTCTATATTTTCATTGTTTCTTTTTCCTTGTGCTTCTGTCTGCCATTTCAGTTTGGTTTTCTGTGATGTGTTTCTCAATTTCTTCATTCTTTTTATGTTTTGTGGCTGCTCTGAACGTTTGTATAAAAGATCACATGGATGAGATAGCATCTTGTTTCCATTTCCCTGTTTCTGCTGACAGCACCTTTGCAGATAACAGTATTCCTGGCTTACAGTTTTTATCTTTCAATATTTTGAATATATCATTCTACTCTTTCCTGGCCTGTTGAGTTTCTGCTGAGAAATCTGCTGACAGCCTAACTGGGCTTCTTTTGTAGGCTATTGGTTTTTTTCCTCTGTGGTCATCCTTAATATTCTTTCTTTGTCACTGACTTTTGACAGTTTTAACATAATGTGCCTTGGATAAGGTCTTTTTGTGTTAAGATAACTAAGTGTTCTATTAGCATCATGTGCTTGTACATCCAGTTCCTTCCTCAGGTTTGGGAACTTCTCAGGTATTCTTGCTTTAAATAAGCTTTCTGCTCCATTCTCCCTGTGGGATGCCCATTACCCTTATGTTGCTTTTCCTAACTGAGTCACATAATTCTTGAGTAGAGTTTCTCCATTTTGAAAAAAATCTTAGTTCTCCTCTTCCACCTGAATCATTTCTACATTCATATCTTCGAAGGTTGCTGGGTCTGCAGGTGCCATTGCTGCAGGTCGGGGGCCCACGTTGCAGGTGCTGCTGCAGCTGAGGGGAACTGGAGTCAAGGGCTCTGATGCTGACAATACTGGGCTCCTCACGGCCTCAGGTGCTCTTGCCACATGTGCCATCTACACTGCTGCTCCCAGGTTTTCCGTGCATGGTGGCACCACTGCTGCCAGGGGGGCTGAGTTTCTAGGTGTTATCACTATTGCTGGGTGGGCCAGGGTTACAAGAGCCATTGTAGTTCCTGAAGCCTCTGGCCTGGGGCACTGGCACACTTTCTTGAGCCTCAGGTTATGGGCACTGCCACCATTGCTGGAGGCACTGGGGTCTTGGATGCAGCCCCCACTGCTGGGAGGGCAGGGGACAGAGGTGCTACCACTGTGGGAGAGGGAGGCGACTGGGTCACAGGTACCACTGCAGTTCCTGGAGCCTCCAGTCACAGGTGCTGCAGCAGTTCCTGCAGTGTCTGGGAACATGGGCTGCCTTGGTTCCTGGAGCCTCTGGTCACATGGTCACAGGTACAGCTAGCCTACTTATTAAATGGGATCTGATTAGGATTAGAAAAAAATGTTTCCATGTAAGTTTCAGGGAAATTTTTCCAGCAACACTGCAGGGGAAGCCTTGAAATCATACTGGGTGACACTTTTTTTTTTTTGAGGAAGATTAGCCCTGAGCTAACCACTGCCAATCCCCCTCTTTTTGCTGAGAAAGACTGGCCCTGAGCTAACATCCATGCCCATCTTTCTCTCCTTTATAGGTGGGACGCCTACCACAGCATGGCTTTTGCCAAGCGGTGCCATGTCTGCACCCAGGATCCGAACTGGTGAAGCCTGGGCTGCCGAGAAGCTGAACATGCTTAACCACTTAACCACTTAACTTAACCACTGCACCACCGGGCCAGCCTCAGGGGTGACACTTTTAACATAAACAAAGAAAATAAGTTTACAAACAAAGTAGAAATAATCTGCTAATAACAAACAGTGCCAAGTGGACTGGCAATACTGTTCACTGGAAAGATAGTAAAACCAAAAATTTTAAATGTAAAATCTGTATAGTTATAAGACTCCTGGTTCAGGACAAGATGGAGTAGACATATTTCTCCCACTAAGTACTGCTAAAAACCTTATACATTATGTGTGAAAGAAACATAAGGAGACTCTGAAGGGTGGATATAAGAAGGCAGACTAGCTAGGGACCTCGGGACCTGAGGAGCAACACAGTAGTATGGTTCCCTGAGTTTTATTTTTGGCTCGCATATCCCAGACTGGGTGCTGGAACCAAGAAGCCTGGTTGAAGCCTTTAACCCAGAAAAACCAATGGGCATGAATAATTAAAAAAGAACAAAAACCCCAAATAAAGCCTGCTCTCCTTAGTCAAAGGCAGGAAAGGGGTAGCCCAACAAGACAGAAAACTTTCAGACAATAACCATAACCTCCCGAGGCCACGAGAAAAACTGGCCTCATTCTCACCCATCAGTAAACACTGAGTGGAGAACCTAGACTTCCACCTTTGCCCAGCTGTACTGCACTGTACCTCTACCCCACCCCACTCCTGGGAAGGAGTCAGAGAAAGTCCAGTGGAGAATCTTGTGATCTCAGCCCTGCTCTGTGGTGTCAGTGGAAATTATGTAGGGAGCCTTGACTTTCATCCCCATCCAGTTGTAACAATGTGCCTCTCCCCATCCACATTAGAGTGGTGTCAGAGGAAGCTTAGTGGACAGCCAGGACTTTCACCACAGCCCAGGTGCAATGAGGGCCCCACTTTCATGCCATAATGTCAGTGGGGAGCAGCAATGAGGTGATCCTCATTCCTAGTGAGAGTGGTATCAGAGGAGGCTGAGGGAAGTGCCTGAACTTCCATCCCCACTTAGCAGCAATGGGCCTCCCTGCCTGAGTAGGTCAAGGAGCCTGAGTGGGGAACCTGGACTTCTACATCCACCTAGCAATAATAAGGTGACTCTCCTACATCTCATCCCCACTGGCAGAGTGTCAAAAGAGGCCTGTAGAACAGAAGATTTAAATAAGATGGAGAGTCTCACAGTCTAATACACAAAATGTTCAGGATACAAATGAAAATCAATTGTCATACTAGGAAAAAGGAAAATCTGAACTTGAATTAAAAAAGACCATCAAAAGACACCAGCATTAAGATGACAGATATGTTGGAATTATCTGATAAGGATTTTAAAGCAGCCATAAATATGCCTCAACGGATAGTTATAAACACTTGAAACAAGTGAAAAACAAAGTTAAATAAAAGAAAGAAGAATTAAATGGAAATTCTAGAACTCAAAAATACAATAACCAAAATAAAACTCAATGGATGCGTTCAATAGGAAATGGGAGGACAGAATAAAGTACCAGTGAACTTGAAATTGGAAAAATACAAAGTATCCAACCTTAACAACAAAGAAACAAAGCCTCAGACACCTGTGGGACCAAAACAAAAGACCTAGTATTTGTGTGGTCAGAGTCGCAAAAAGAGAGGAGAAAAGAGAGTGGGGCTGAAAAAGTATTTGAGGAGACAATGGCTAAAAATTTCCCAAATTTGTAAAAGACATAAACCTACAGATTCAAGAAACTGAGCATACTTGAAACAGGATAAACCCAAAGATATCTAAGCCAAAACACATCATAATCAAATTTCTGAAAACTAAAGATATGAAAAGTATAAAATCTTGAAAGCAGTGAGACAGAGACAATACCTTACCTACTGGAGAAAAACAAATAACAGGATTTTTCATGAGACACCAGGGAAGCCAGAAGGAAGTCTTGAAAGAAAACAACTGTCAATCCAGAATTCTTATCTAGCAAAAGTATCCTTTAGGAAAGAAAAGGAAACCAAGATATTGTCAGAAGTAGAAAAACTAAAAGAAGTGGTTGCATCACATCAACTCTAAAGAGAGTCCTAAAGAAAGTTCTTCAGACACATAGAAAAGATTCCAAAGGAAACTTGGAACCATCAGGAAGGAGAAAGAACAGAAAGAGTAAAAATATAGGTAAATACAATAGGTAAATACAATCAACTTATCTTCTTTTCTTGAGTTTTCTAATGGCTGATGCAAAATTCATCACATTACCTATTATGGTTTTCAATGTATGTGCAGGAAATATTTAAGATATTTAAATGAGGGAGGTTAAGGGACTTAAAGAGAGATTTCTACATTTCATTCAAACTAGCAAAATGTTGACTTCAGTTGAGTTTGATATATACGTACAATGTAATAGACCAACTACTAAAAAGTCTACACAAAGAAATACACTCAACAACACTACAGATAAATCAAAATGGAATTCTAAAATAGATTGGCAGGTACATTAAAAAAGCATGACCAACTATACATTGTCTCCAGGAACCTCACTTCAAATATATGATATAGGTAGGTAGAAAGTAAAAGGATGGAAAAAGATATACAAACAGCATATCAAAAACAAGCAAACAGCAATCAAAGAAAAAAAAGGCAGGAGTGGTTACCTTACCGCCAGAAAAAGCAGACTCCAAAGAAAAGAAAATTACTAGGGATAGAGAGGGACATTATATAACGAAAAAAGGGTCAAATCCACCAAGAAGGTATAGAAGTTCAAAATGTGTATGCACCAGCCAACACACTTGCAAAATACGTGAAACAAAAAAATAATGGAACTGAAAGGAGACACAGAAAACTCACAATTACAGCTGGAGACCTCGATACTTCTCAATCAACAATTGATAGAACTATACAGATAATCAGCAATGATACAGAAGAACTCAACATCACCCCCAACCAACAGGATGAAGTAGACATTTACAGAACAGTCACTGACAAATAGGAGAACACTTACTCTTAGCAAGCACATGCAAAACATTTACCAAGATAGACCACATCCTGGTCCATAAAGCAAACCTCAACAAATCAAAAAGAACTGAGATCATACAGAGTGTGTTCTCTGACCATAACAGAATCAAACCAGAAACCAATAACAGAAACATAAGAAGAAAATCTCCTAACACTAGGAGACCAAACAGCAAACTACTAAATAACCCATGGGCCATAGAGTGAATGCTTACATTAGAAGAGAGGCAAAATCAATAATCTTAGCTCTCATCCAAAGAAACTAGAAAAAGAAGAGCAAAAGAAACCCAAAGTAAACACAAAAAAGGGCACAGAAAAGAGAAGGGCAGAAATCAATGAAATCGAAATCCAAAAAATAGAGAAAATCAATTAAACAAAAAGCTGGTTCTTTGAAAGACCAATAAAATCAACAAACCTCAAGGAAGACTAAGAAAGACAAAACAGAGAAGACAAATCAGAAATGAAATGGAATGTTGTGCAGACATCAAAAGGAAAATAAGGTAACACTATGAACAATTTACTCACATAAATTTCACAACTTAGATGAAATGGACCAACTCTTTGAAAAACACAAACTACCACAACTCACCCAAGATGAAAGATAATTTGAATAGCCCTGTCACTATTAAACAAATTTAACTCATAATTTTAAAACTCCTCCAAAAGACATCCTTAAGACCAGACAATTTCACTGGAGAATTCTAATAAACACTTAAAGAAGAATTAACACTAATTCTATACAATCCCTCCTAGAACACAGAAAAGGAGGAAACATTTCTCAACCTATTTTATGAGGCCAGTATTACTTTGATATCAAACCCACAGAAAGACAAAATTAAAAAGAAAACAAAACTATAGAACCTCATGAATAACAAGACAAAAACTTTACCAAAATATTAGCAAACAGAAGTCAGCAATATAAAACAAGAAACACACATAATGACCACGTAGGGTTTATTCCAGGACCGCAATGATGGTTCAATAATCAAAAATCCATCATATTAACAGATAAAAGCAGTAAAATCACATGCTCACATCAATCGAGAAAAAACACTTGACTTAATTCAACATCTATTCTTAATAAAAACTGTCAAAATACTAGGAATAGAGGGTAACTTCCTCAACTTGGAAAAGAACATGTACAAAAAAGCTAGAGCTAACACCATGTTAAATAGGAAAAGGCTAAATGCTTTCCCCCTAAGATCAGAAAAAAGGGAACGATGTCCAAAATCACCATTCTTATTCAATAAAGTATTAGAAGTCTATGCAATGGAAAGGAAGGAATAAAACTGTCCCTATCTGTAGATGAAATAATGATCTATGTAGAACATCTTAATAAATCTGCAAAAATTCCTCCCAGAATTAGTTAGTAAGTTGAGAAAGGTTGCAGGATACAAGAACATACAAAAATTTAATTTTATTTCTACATACTAGCAACGAACATGTGAAACTGAAATTAAAAACACATTATAAATTAAAAAATTAGAAATGAAATATCCAAGAAGAAATGCATATTTAAAAAATTGCAAATACATTAGACCAGGCCAGCCTGGTGGTGTAGTGGTTAAGTTCGTGTCCTCCACTTTGGCAGCCCAGGGTTCACAGGTTTGGATCCCAGGCACAGACCTAGCACCACTTGTCAAGCCACACAGTGGCGGCATTCCATATGAAATAGGGGAAGATTGGCACAGATGTTAGCTCAGGGCTAATCTTTCTCACACACACACACACACACACAAACAACACTGGAAATTAAAAATACACTTTATAATTGCTATAAAAAAAAGAAACAGGTATAAAACTAACAAAGCTCATTAGGACTTGTGTCCTGAAAACTATAAAACTATAAAACTATAAAATGCTCATTAAAGAAATCAAATAGATGGAGAGATAGATCATGTTCATGAAATGCAAATGAAGACCCAGTGAGAACACTACAGACGTCTTAGAACAGCTAACCTTAAAATGTCAATATCAAATGCTGCTTAGGATACGGAGAAACTGGACTTTTCATACACTGCTGGTAAGAATGCAACCTAGTACAGCTACCTCTCTAAAAAAACAAAAACAAAACAAGCCCAAAACATACACTTACCATATAACCTAGAAATTGTACTCCTGGACATTTATCCCTGAGAAATGAACACTTATGTCCACACAAAAACCTGTACAAGAATGTTCAAAGCGGCTTTACTTGTAATAGCCCAAAACAGGGAAAAACCAAAATGTTCAATAGGTAAATGGTTAAACAAATCATCCAGACCATGGACTATGACTCAGCAATAAAAAGGAACACACTACTGACATGTGCAACAAGTCAGATGAATCTCAAGGGCATCACTCTGACTGCAAAAGGCCAATCTCAAACGCTCACATATTTTATGATTCTGTTTATACATGATTCTCAAGATGATAAAATTATAAGAGGTGGAAAACAGATTAGTGGTTGCCAAAGGTTAGGGATAGCTGGGGGTCGAGGGTGGGTTTGACTATAAAGGAGTAGCATGAGAAAGATTTTAGTGGTAAGAGAACAGTCTTTAACTTGATGGTGGTGGCGATTGTATCAATCTACATGTGATAAAATGGCATAGTACTACACACACACAAATGAGTGAGTTCAAAACTGGTGAAATCTGAATAAGGTCTACTGATTGTACCAATGTCTATTTCCTGGTTGTGATAACGTACCGCAGTCATAAAGATGTTATCACTGGAGAAAACTGGGTACATGAGACCTTTCTGTAGTATTTTTGTAGTTTCCTATGAATCTATAATTATTTCAAAGTAAAAAGACTTGGTATTCAGTTTCTGGCTGTCTTCTGGTATAACAGGAAAGTAATCCTTCAACACAACCCTTGCACTTGTAGTCTCATTCCCCAGGTTTGGGAAGTTCTCTGCTATTGTTTCTTTGAACAAGCTTTCTGCTCCATTCTCCTTCTCTTCCCTCTCTGGGATACCTATAATCCTTATGTTGCATTTCCTAATTAAGTTAGATATTTCTCTGAGAGCTTCTTTATTTCTTTTTAGTCTTAGTTCTCTCTTCTCCTCCCTCTGAAGCATTTCTATAGTAACTGTCCTCTAAATTGCTAATTCAGTCTTCCATATTGTCAGTTCTGTTGTTTTGGGACAAAAGTCCAGATTTTTCTTTATCTCAACCATTGTGTTCTTCATCTCCAACAATTCTGATTGATTCTTCTTTAAAGTATCGAACTCTTTTGTGAAGAACCTCCTTAATTTGTTAATTTGTCTTTCTGTGTTTTCTTGTCATTCCATTTTTTGATGATAGCTATTTTAAATTCTTTGTCATTTAGGTTATGGATTTCTGCGTCTTCAGGGTTGGTTTCTGGGTACTTGTCATTTTCCTTCTGGTCTGGGGATTTCATATACTTTCTCATACTGCTTGATGGTGTGGATTTTTGCCTCTGCGTGGTGGTGTTATTTGGACGCCATTGCCACATACCTCCACTGGGTGGGGATTAGGTGCTGTGTATTCTGGGCCTAGCATGATCAGGGACTCCCCAGCTCTAGCCACTGACTGCTTTTCTCACTGTGTGATGCTCTGGCCCACAGCAGATCTGGAGCACTGGGCAAGGTGGGGGGGCCTCTCCTTCACCTGCACTTCCCCCGCCTCTGCTTCACTCTCTGTGTTGAGCTCTGAGTGATCCCAGGACTGGCATGTCAGGCAGGGGAATGGGCACTTTCTTATACCTGTGTGCCTCCCCCAACCTCTGCCTCTCTCTCTGTGTGGTGCTCTGGGCACTCATGGAGCTCCACCAGCGCCACTTCTCTCTCTGCACCATGCTCCGGGAGATCATGGGGCTGGAGAGCTGTATGGGCACGGGGCGCCTCTCTTCAGCTGTGCACCTCCCCAAGTCAGTCCCTCTTTCTCTGTGCCGCACTCCTGGTGATCATGGGGCTGGAGCGCCCAGCGGGGATGGTGCACCTCTCCTCAGCTGCATACCTCCCCGAGCTGGCCCCTCTCTCACTGTGCCATGCTCTGGCCAATCATGGAGCTAGAGCACCAGGCAGAGACAGGGTGCCTCTCCTCAGTTTGCACCTGCCCCAGCCAGCCCCTCTCTCACTGTGCTGCCCTCTGGGCAATTGTGGAGCTGGACCACTCGGCAGGGACAAGGTATCTCTCCTCAGCTGTACACCTCCCCCAGCCAGCCCCTCCCTCACTGTTGCACTCTGGGCGATCATGAGGCTGGAGTGTAGGGCTGGAATACCTGGTGGGGGTGGGGTGCCTCTCCTGAGCTGCGTACCTCCCCCAGTTAGACCCTCTCTCACTGTGCTGTGCTCCAGGTGATCATGGGGCTGGAGTGCCAGGTGGGGACAGGATACCTCTTCTCAGCTGCTCACATCCCCAAGTCGCAGCCTCTCTCTGCAGAGCTATCAATCAGCTTCCACTTCCTCTGGAGGATCCAGCCCCACCACCACCTTCAAATGTATGGCTGCGTGGGTCTCTCAGACATCTTTTGTGTTGTGCTTAAGTCCTCTGTTGGTGTATGAATGTCCTTTTTATTGTATTTTAGAGGGGAGAGTCCAAGCGAAGAGCTCACTCTACCATGATGCTGACATCACCATGTCTGGCTTTTTTTTTCACCTTGTGCATTGTTTTCAAGGTTCATCCATGCACACTCATTTTTAAAAGCATTTTTTAAAGGAGAATTTGAACAAAGAACTAGGCAGAGTAGTCTAATGAACCTCTATGTATCCATCATGTAGCCTCAACAACCCTCAACCCATCCACACACCCATGTACTTCTCACCTCATAATATTCTGAATTAAATCCCAGACACTACATTATTTCTATGTAAATATTTTAGTAAGGATATATTATCACAGCTATTCTAACACTGGTCTTCTGATTAAGGTTTTTTCCTCCTTATTTTAATGACCTATCTCTACCAACAACTGAATTTTTCCTGTGCTAGGCATTATTTACACTAGATTTGGGTACCTATTTTGTCCAATAAAAGCACTAAAGGGAAAAAACAGGAACCAGAATCCTAGAAAAATTTCTCCAGAGGCCAAGATTCAAAGTGATCTAAAATTTGATAAACTACCTCAATATTTCTTCTGACAGAAACACTCATATGAGGGTTATTTACTATATTAGCTTTCCCTTGTCATTTTGGAAAAGGACTAGAGGTTATTACAAGGATGTCTTGGTTTTGTTTTTTAGCATGCACCAATTACAAAGCAGAAAGCACTTCAAGTGCCTAGGTGAGGCCTAAAAACAAAGCAATTTTCCACAGAAAAGAGAGTTTATGAGCCCCAGAGGCAGAATTTAGAGCTTTCTTAATGTTTGTTTTAGAAAAGGTAGCAAACAAGCAGATATTCACTATAAGAGGGCTGAGAGGAAAATAAAGAGAAGAGAGAAGAAAAGAGCAGTAATGATAAGGATAATAGAAGAATGACTATTTGTGTTATTCTTACCTTTTTGTGAGCTATCAGGAGGCAGTTGGAGTGTTCATGTTCACAAGCAATTTCATAGTTGGGGATCAGATCCACCAACTCATGGACAAAGCGTACCACTTCCTCATGCCAGGGCACATTGGCCATGGTAAGACTGCTTGCTGAACTCTCTCCACAGTAGGTAACACCCTGTGGGAACATTACAACAGTTAGAGAGAGTTACAGACCTACTTAAATGTCACAGAGTAAGAGTTTCAGAGCTGGAAAGGCTTCTGGAAGTCATCCAATCCAATCCATATTTTAAAGTGAAGAAAGTGATACAAAGATGATAAAATTTTCTTAGAAGCTCATACAAGTAGTTAGTGACAAAGACAGCACTGGAGAGCCCAAGCTGATGCTCTTTCCACTCTATGACAAGGCTGGTGCTTGGGCACCTGTGCTTTGTGCTATGTCACAATCTATATTGTCTAGTCACAATAATATATTTGAACCAATAATATATCTTTTCATTCAGCTTCATTTGTGCACTATAATAGATTAATTCCCAAGGGAATATAATCCCCTAGTACAATAATGGAGGCATAGTTGATACCCATAAAAATTCACTGCACAATTTATTCACTGCAAAAATAAGATGTGCTCCCATTTTCCAGTATAGTTTAGATTTGAGATGGTGAAGTTTTTCTGAAACGGGCCAGATAGGGATCCCTTTGAATTATTCTTTAAGAAGATTATTTTATAATGTATTTTATATACAGATAGGTATAAAGACGGAATCGTGCCAAAAACGCAATAAATCTGTGGATATACATACATACCTTTACACGTACCTACATGTATATACACGTACCTCACCTCTACAGAAATCCCTCTTCAGTACAACGCAGTAAGATAAGTTGGCTTCTGACTCTTTTGAACTCTATCTGACAGCCCAGGCATATAAGACCCCAAAGTTTCATAAAACTAAGTTCTCTATTTGGTAAGTTATATAATAATAAATGATTAATTTTGTAGTAATAACAGATATCTTAACTTTGTAGGCTCTTTAAATAACCCAGAATCAAACTTTCTTGACAAGTAGTTTGAATACTGTTGATATGCTGCTGCTAACTAAAATAAAGGGAATAACTAAAATAAAACAACAATAAAAACCACTCACACTCTCTCAACACACATGACACAGACACACGGAGACAGACTGGAGGGGGTAGAAGAACATTAAATCAAAAACCCGTAAATGAGCACTGAAGACTGACCCTGACCCTACAGAAGGCAGGGCTAGGATTGGCTGACAACCCCGATGAGCTCTGCAAAACGCTCTACTCCAGAAGGCTGTTCAAAAAGATCACTGGTATACTAAACTGAGATGACTTGCTTAACAGGAACTCAGGTGACCCATAATAAACACGAGAATCCTCTCTATCAGCTCAATGATTTATAGAATTCATTAAAGTGAGTTGGAGTTTTAGATGAATAAAAAAAGCAAATAATACAATAGTTTAAAAAAATCTTTAAGAAAGCATGGCTGAAAAGTTGTGCTAAACTCACCCAAATACGTAAAAACCATGAAAATAATTTATTGATAGGTCAAATTAGCTATGAAAATAAACTTTACTTCAATTTCAATACTGTTTATGATGTGTGAATTACATGAACAACCACGTACATAGTAGCTAATTCAAAGGAATTTATTTTGAATATTTAAAAAAATTAGTTCACCGAAGCAGAGGTTTTAGATAAGATCTTAAATTCATGACATGACTTTGAAAAGCATTTTAATATTTCTTATTCAGCAATAATAAATCATGAAATGTTAAGGAGAGATTTGGTCTGGAAATGAAATGAGAGAATGAATGCCATAGTTCATTATTATGCCTTCACATAATACTTTTCCAAACATTCACATGATGCTTTACAGGTAACAAAGGATTTTCACATGAACGTTCTCATTTTAACAGACAAAATCCTGTAAGGTAGGCAGTATGGGTAACTTCCTGAACCAATCATAGAGCCTGAGGCTTCACCATGACAGAAATGCTACGGGCAGAAACTGGGCTCAGTGAATTAGTATGTCGAGTCACCGTCAAGAACCCCTGACCCTTCACTCAGTTTAGCTCCTAATGCCCCACTCTCTGGTGCTCCCCTTTCTGCTTTGGCTACTTCACTTCATCCTACAATCTTGTCTACTGATGACTTGCCCTGACTTTATTCTTGACCACACTTGATCCTAAATTGTCGAAAAACCTTTCATTTTCCCTTCTATCACAGCTGTCTGCCACCTTCTCATCCCACCACTACCCCTACGTCTGCCCCATTTATCACCAGCACCAAGTTCTGCCCTCACAATTTTGAAAAGAGAATGACCTCAAGAAAACAGATGGGTACAATGTGATAATCCAAAAGCATTCACTCCAGAATCTAAGGGTTGAGGAGTGACAAGCAGACCCAAAGAAAGTTCCTGAAGACGAGGACTACTTATGCATCTTCAGGTTTACAGTGCAAAGCACAACCCACACCATTACATTGGTAACTTTTGGATGGATCACTCTGCTCTAGAAATACAGGCCATAAGGTCTTTTTTACTGGCTGCCCGGAAAGTTTACCTGTGGATTCAACATCTGTGGGAAGAGTAGTATTTTGGCAGTTTGACTATTCGACATTCTAATTAAACTGACTGGGTGTCAGAAGACTCCTGATATTGTTTTCGTCTCCTATAGTTTAATGAGAAAAGAAACGTTGTCTCCATGACTTTTTGCAGCAATATACCCAAAATGTGTCACTCCTTTATCCTAAAAATGCCTCAATAGCTTCCCCCGCAAAAACAGCCCAAGCTTCTCAGCATGGCACATGAAGCCTTCTCACTGGACTGCCCCACTTCAGTGTCCAGTCTCTACCTGGCTAAATTCTCCACCATTTCCTTAATCTCCACTCAGGAACCCCTAGCCCATCTGACCCCAATCTCACCAAATCCTGTGCATACCTCTTATCAGATAACTAGTATAACGATGTGTCTCAATTCTGAGCTTAGAGGGCAGCGGCTGTACTTTGTTCTTCTCTGTACCCCCAACCAATCTATGCCAAATGCTCTAAGGATCAAGTCACATATTCTTCTATGACATTAAACTCCAGAACTCTTTTCCGATTTAACATAAAATTTCATTCATATTATTCAGGATTTTTCTACTTTTTAATGATTATGAATCAACTGATAAACACGGGTTACTGCTACCCACGTGAACAACTGGTAATCCTTACCTTTGTGTGGAGACAGAGAGTGAGGCTATGCTAAGACATCTGTTTTGCAAGATGCATTCTGCAAGGATTGAGCTCTGTAGGCAGTTACAGTGCTAAGAGTAAGAGTGTTAAATCAGTGGACAACAGATAATTACTGATCACTTACTATTCTCAAGGTGCAATGCCAGGCAGAGAATACAAAGACAGCATTTCATTTACACATGAATTGTGTTATGAAAATTCTCCAATAAGACAGATGTTTGTAACATGAAACACATTTTCACAAACAAGCAAGGAAATAATGATAGTTAAGATTTTCAGGCTAGCAAATAGAGGCCTGTTTAAGCCTAATGAAGCTAAAAATATGTGTTAATTCACAGGAACTATAACAGAAAAAAATATTTTACAAGACTAGCAATGAAAGAAAAGAAATCAATAAGGAGATAGCTTCTATTGATTTAGTTTAAATAAATGTACTTAATGGAAAGTCATCTGAACATTTACTGAATCCAGGCATATGTTACCCCATTGAATTCTCAAAACAAACCTATTAAATTGATATTGTTATTCTAATTTTACTATTGAGGAAATTTAGGCTCAAGGAGAGGTAATCTGTCCTAGGCTACATCAGTACATTTGAGGAACCTATCAAAGCTGTGCTCTTCCCCCTTCCCTACGTGAGATTCCAGTGTGTGCAGACTATGACAGACCCCCCCACACCCTCCACATGCACACACGTCTGGGAAACACAGATAAAGGATATGAACAGTATTGTGTTTCCTTCTGCAGAGAGCCCCAGGCATATCACTAGCCTAGGGTCTACTTGTATTATGAATTTCACATCTTCAGGGCACTTATGTGACCTTGAAGTACTATTAAATTTTAACACCAAGCCTTTTTGAGGGTTAGGTCCTGGGAGATCTTTCTTTTTACCAAGAGCATATTTAAGAGACAAGCCTCCAAGTGCCATTCTGTGTCATTTCATCCTAATTCGTCCTTTCAATGAAGGTGAAAAGGCCTAGTCTTCTGTCCTTTAAACCCAAGTCTTGTCTCTACCGGAGCTGTGAAGTACCACCAGGCCGGTCGCTGTTCTTCACAGCCCCCAAGGAGTTCCCTTATAGACCGCACAGATCGCTTACGCTCTTAAAAGAATGTTTATCAGAACATGTTTACTTCTAAGCGTTTGTTTTTGGAAGACTTTGAGGTTATCTCAGCCTGTCACACTGCTAGCTCTTATTAAATGTTTTTTGGAGAGGGTTTATTACTACTATTTTAAAAACTGCTCTATTTTAGAAAATTTTAAACATAATAACACAACAAAAAAAGTTGCCTTTTCAAGACAAAATTGTCCCCTTTGCAACAACATGGATGGATCTTGAGGGTAGGATGTTAAGCAAAATAAGCCAGACAGAGAAAGACAAATACTATATGATTTCACTCATATGTGGAAGGTAACAAACAGATGGATAAAGAGAACATATTAGTGGTTACCAGAAGGGAAGGGAGTTAGGGGATGGGCGAAAGGGATAAAGGGGGCACATATGTATGCTGACGGATAAAAATCAGACTACTGGGTGTGAGCACAATGAAGTGTATTCAGGAAGTGATAAATAATAATGCACACCTGCAATTGTACAATGTTATAAACCATTATAATCTCAATAAAATTACCTGGGAAAAAAAAGTTGCCTTTTCAGACATGAAATAGTTTAACCCTATTGAACAGGAAAGCATGCCTTCTCCATTTACTGATTTCATTTCAATCATTTGAATCACAGAAGCCATGCATGCTCACTGTAATAATTCACACAACACAGAAATACAAGTAAATTTAAATAAGTCTTTCCTTCTCCACCTCCCAAAAAGAATACTATTAACAATCTGATATACATCTTTCATACTTTTCTTATATAAATATATCTAAACATATACAGTTTAAAATGTAATCAAATAATAAATATTATTTTATTACTTGTTTCTTAATAGTATAATATATTCTGTAAAGATCCTTTTTCCTACTTCAGTTTAAAAGGAAGATACTTCACTAGCTTGCTGGACAAATGAAAGCTGAATTTAACAAAGCACTTGATCCAGTCCCCAGTGGCCCAGCCACTTGATACTGCAGGTCTTCTACGAGAGACAAGTTCCTCATCTCCAAGCTTTCCTCCAACACAACACAAACTGTTATTTACCACATTATATTTTACCATTTTAAATTATGATTAGATTACATATTTCTCCAAGAGTTTTAAAATAAAATCTTCCAAAGTAGTTCATTTTACTACTATAGACTTTGCCTTATTCAGTAAGACATCTATTTCCCAACTAGCATATCCATATCAAATTTTGTATCTCTGGTGATTTGAGGAAGCCTGGCACATGGAGAGAGCTCCAAAGTTATTTCTTGAATGCAGGGATAAAATAGTAAAACGAAAACGTTGTTTGAAAGAAACTATGCCATTATAACATCTCAGTCACAGACAGAAGGCATTATCTATTTCCTAGTTATGTTAAAAGTATGCCCAACTAAAACATACCCATTAGAGAATTACAGTTTACAAAGTAGCCATCTTTCTTTAAAAAATAATATTGGTTGATTCTTTTCAGATTATAAAATATCTCACTTATTATAGAAAAGATGACTGCAAAGAAAGAAGGAAGAAAGGAAAGAAAGAAGGAAAATGGAAAAAGGTGACCACGTAATCCTGTGAAGTTGCTTTATAATAGAGGTTTTACTGCAACATAATTTAAGGCAGCATTCTTTAATAGCTAAATCATAAATTAAAACACCACTAATCCCTGGTATTGGCAAGGTTTTCTTAAACTAAAACATATTTTTCAGATGTAGTCTGTTATCTTTGCATCATTAGAGTTCTTGCCAAGGATAGCCTTTTGAAATTAAGACCAATTTCAAAAGAAAGGAGTGTCTGTGGCCTGACTAGAGATAAAATGCCACAATTCAGACAGCAACATTTCATCTATTCTCAGCTCCCCACCCCTCCAGAGTACAGTAACACAGAAAGCTGAACTTACTAAAAGATAGCTGCAAAACTCTGAAATAGCCTCTGATAGGACACAGGGTGCATTCAGCTTCATAAACATCAAGTGAAGAACTTTTGGACACTGGGTGAATTTTCGGGTACTTTCTCTCATTTTGTGGATTCTTAGCTGTCCAACAAAGCTATTTGCCTCAACACTCCATAGCTTTAACTATCATTCTCATGCTTACGATTTCCAAATCATTACTGCCAGCCCTGTCTTATCCCAAGACCTCCAGACTTCTATATCCTATGGCGTATTTGAACCTATACTTGGATATTTACAAGATACTTCAAACTTAATAAGACCAACATAGAACTCATGAAATTACTCCCCAAACCTGCCTCCCTCCCCCACTCTTCTCTATTTCAATAAAATGTTCCACATCCACACAATTTCTTAAGTTAAAAACCCAGGTGCTGTTCTTGATTCCTTTTGTTCTTTCACTCCCTACACGTCATCTAGCAACAAGTTCCGCTGGTTCTATTCCAAATTTTATCCCAACTGCCCCCAATCCTCTCCAACTATATTACCAATGACCTTCCTGCAAACCATAGTATCTCTTGCTTGGATTAAGAAATAGCTTTGTAACCAGTCTACCTACTTCTACTACTGTCCTCTATAATCCATTCATGACAGCAGCAGGGTGATCTTTCAAAATCATACATCAGATCACACCACTCTCCAGCTTAAAACCCTTTCCTAGCACACCGAGTATTAAAAAGCTTACCATTCAACTGAGTATACAATCCAATTCTCTTATCCTTGCTTGAAAGGCCTAACAAAATCTGGCCCCATCTCACCTTTCTGACTCATCTTGTGTTAGCGCCCACTCCAACAGCCCCACTGAGAGCACACAGGACCTCTGTACACTAGCTGTGCCATCTGCCCAGAATGCTGTGACTCCAAGTCTCTGCATACTGTGTTGCATCTTATTATTCAGGTATCACTTTAAAAAAATTCACCTCCTCAGAAAAGACTTCCTGCTCATGAATTATAAAACAGCCAACCACAATATCTGGCAAAATAATATATGCACTTACCCTTTGACACATCAATCCATTTATAGAAATCCATCTCAAAAAAACACCAGTAAAAATATGACACAGATGACCAGACATTACATGCCTCCCACTGGAAGTATACAATACCACCAGTGAAATAATCTTGAAAAGCAAACACACATACCCCGCCCCCACACACACATCTGATCAATCTTCCCTTGATCTAACTATCAATCCACAGGAAACACAGTGGGCAGAGGAACATGCAATCAGCAAATTATAAAATATAAATATGGGGAACTAGCAAGCGTAAATGACCAATTTTCCTCAACAAAATAAATTACAAGGGGGAAAAATACATAGCAGAAGAACTAACAGATTAAGAGAAGCTTAAGGGAGAAATATCCAATTACAATGAATGGCCTTTATTTGGATCCAGATTCAAAAATATTGTTGAAGTCACCGGTCAAGTTTGAAACCTTATATGTTCCAATACTAAGAGAGTGTTGTTAAAATTGTTTAGTTGTGAGAACAGTATTCTGAATAAGTATTTAAAATGAGTGCATATATTTTAGAGATATATACTTAAACAGTTATGGATGAATGATATAATGTAGCGGTTTGCTTCAAAATAATACGGGAAGGGCAGAGGAAATGGGGAGGGGTATAGTTGAAACATGAGTTGATAATTTTTGAAGCTGGGTGATAGACAGATGGGGGTTCATTAGACCAGTCTATGTCTGTATATGTTTGAAGTTTTCCATAATAAAAGTTTATTAAAAAGCCAACCAATTACTCACTATAATACATTTTATTTCTCAGCCTATTAATGTTACTATGTCATTTTTAATTATTCATTTTGTGTTGTCTACCTCTTACTAAAATATAAGCTTTATGAGAGCAAAAGCTTAGTCTTTACTGCTTTTATCTCCAATGCCTAGAACAGTGCCAGGTTCCTGATTAATATTTCTGAATGAATAAACAAAACATCTGAGAAATGTGGAGTTTTAAAAGATTTTAACTCCACCACGGCCAACAGAGCATCAGGGAAATGTGCATGGCACTGGCCAGCAGGAACTTACCTTTACTTCAATGAAGTCAGGACTTCCCAGGGACACCAGCTCAGCATAGGCCTGGAGTTCATCCACATTCCATGCTTTCACTAGAGTTAGTCTGTAGACAGTACGCTGTTGCTAAAACAAAGGAAAAGCCGACTTTGTTTTTATTTTGGTAGAAGACATAGCTGGGAAGATTTTCAAATTTCTTCAACCCAGAGAGAACCCAAGTAAGGTGAAATCCAGCATGAGCTACTATAAATAGAAGTTATATTTTGTACAAAGATGAAAAAAAGGTAAACAATGTAGTAAATTCCCATAAGCCTTATAAAGGCACAGATATTGGTATATTTCTTTCCTCACACTCAAAATAATCTAACACTGTATTAGGGACCCAGAAGTTTCTTGACAAATACACACTGAATTAGATTTAGCAAGGAATAGTAAATTGACCAGTTTTGGACTGTTGAAAATTAATTCAAATAACCTCCAGCTTTCAGGTACCAATCACTCAAGTTGTTTATGATGAGATTTTCTAATGACTCTTGTCCTCTTTCTTGCTTTCTCATTATTTAATGATCCCATTGGCAGAAAAGGCAAACTTATGAGCTGTCACTGTTGCCATTTGTTTACCATATAACAAAAAGAGATACTGGTTTTCTGAAAGGTAATTAGACTATAGTCATCAAAGTCTTCAAAAAGTTTATACCCTGAGACTCTGTAGCTCCCTTCTAGGATCTACGATTTAAACATCTCAGAACAACATTATTGACAATAGTTTAAAATCTAAACCAAGAGTGGGAGCAGGACCTGTGACTTGCCTATAACCAAATGAATCAGGTAAAGGTGATGTGATGCATGTGGTTTTGTGTACATGATTACCTCCATACGTAGCAAGTTCCCAGGTAATTAAAATCCATGCTGTTAAACCTCAAACCATGCTTTAAGAAGCAAGGCTCAAAATATTCAAGTGAAAAACAAAGTGAGGTGAGAGAGGAACAAAATGAAACCAATCTCTCTGCTTCTGTCTACGTTTGAAGATTTCCATAATTTGTAAAAAATAAGAAACACTTAAAATCTTTAATGAAGAAAACCAAGAGATCTTTAACAAACAGTATTAGGCAGCCATACCAGAAAAGATACTCAAAATTTATTTTTTAAATGCAGTATATAATACACCAAAAGACAAATCTTCCAGATTCCTTTTACATAAGCTAGAATGTACTCAATGCTAAATACTTAACAAAAATGGCAGAGAACTGCAGACCAAGCTCACTTGTACTTATATACGCAAAAATCTTATAGAAATTTCAGCAAATAAAGTTCAGCACTATGTTAGAAATTCTGGGAATGCAAAGACGATTCAATATTATGCTATATGTGAATACAATTCATAACATTAATAGTTCAACACAGAAAAGCCATGTGATCATCTTCATAGATACACAAAAACATCTGATATACTTTAAAAACCATCCTGATTTTAAAACAAAGCAGAATAAACAAATCAAACACCATATGGTAAACACAAAAATTAAAATAACATACCCTTAACATAAAGAAAATACTCTCCAATCAATAGGCAATGCCATTCTTAGTAGTTTAAGAAATAGAGGCCTTCTCATTCAGTCCGACTAACAGAATAATGCTATAAATATTTCTGAAAGTTAAAATCAAAGCAATAAGACATGAATAAGAATTACTGGACAGTATACAAAAAGCAATTACTTGCAAATGATATAAATGGCTTCTTGGAAACCTAAGAAAATGAGCTAAAAATCAGATTAAGGAAAAATAGCCAGTTACCAAATAAAAATAAAAATGAATAGCTTTCCTAGCAGAGAGTAGTGGGGTAAATGTGGACTCTGGGGCCATAGTGAATCCCAGACCACGTACTAGCTATCTTTAATTTTCTGTTCTCAGGTTCTAACTGTGTAAAATGGGGGTTTTATACAGGATTAAAAGTGTTAATCCATGTAGCACCTAGAACCAAGCCTGAGAGCAGTAAATCATACCAAGTATTTGCTACTATTTCCCAAACATATGCTAGATATACATTATATATACAATTATAAAACAGAAGGCAAAGAATATTCTACTTACAATTGTAAAATAAATCTATAAAATACCTAATCGTTAACTTATGAAATAACATGGACAGTGAATAAAATAAACTTTTCTGAGAGACACTAACAAAAACATGAAGAGCCATTATGGATTTATAAATCTAATGTAATTCCAATGGGAGTTTAAAATTCCTCTGAACAAATAAACTGGCAAAGATACCAACAATAACAACAGCAGCAGGAGTTAGCAATTCATCAGCACTTACTATATGCCAGCTGTTGTTGTAAGTGCTTAATATCTTAGCAAAGATTCCAATATTTGTCTAATCTTTACAAAAACATTACAAAATAGGTTTATTACCTTCACATTATAGATATGGAATTGAGGATTAGAGCTGTTAAATAAATTTCAAAAAGTTACACAGCTGAAAGCAGCAATGTGAACCCAAACAGTAGGAATCCAGGGCAGACTCTCTCTTACTTTGCTAAACCTTTTAAAACTGTGAGATAAAACATGCATGTATAGAGCACCATGGCAGAGTAAGCTCTTCCCTTAGACTCTCCCCTCTAAAATATAATGAAAAGGACATTCATACACCAATAGAGGACATACATGCAACACAAAAGACGTCTGAGAGACCCATGCACCCATACGTCTGAAGGTGGTGGTGGGGCTGGATCCCCCAGAGGGAGTGGAAGTTGATCAGCAAGAATCCATGGAGAGAGAGGGGTGACAGTTGGGGGAAGTGTGCAGGTGAGGAAAGGTGTTCTGAGCCCGCCTGGCACACCAGCCCCAGGATCGCCTGGAGCACAGTGCACAGAGGGGCTGTAGCTAGCAGGAAGCACGCAGGTGAGGAGAGGCGCCCCATCACCACCCGGCACTCCAGTCCCACGATAACCCGGAGCACGGTGGAGAGAGAGAGGGGTGGTGGCTGGGGGAAGCGCACAGGTGAAGAGAGACACCCCATCCCCGCCTGGCACACCAGCCCCACAATTGCCTAGAGCAGGTGACAGGGAGAGAGGTGGTGGCTGGTGGAGCATTGTGAGCACCCAGAGCACCACATAGAGAAAGAGGCAGAAGTTGGGGGAGGCAGGCAGGTATAAGAAAGTGCCCTTTCCCCCGCCCAGCAGTCCAGTCCTGGGATGGCCCAGAGCTTGACACAGAGAGAAGCAGAGGCTAGGGGAAGTGAAGGGGAGAGAGATGGAAATCCACGTGAAAGAGACTACCAAATCTCCTGACTATGTCAATGTAAAAGACCTACTGCAAGGCATATAGGAGTAAAGCTGGCAAAAGTCAACGACAAATAAAAAATATTAAGGGCAGCAAAGCAGAAGAAAATAACTTACAAAGGAACCCCTCGCAGGCTTTCAGCAGATTTCTCAGCAGAAACCTTATACGATATGAGAATGGAATGACATGTTGAAAATCGTGAAAGACAAAACTTCCAGCCAAGAATACTGAATCCAGCGCAAATCTGCTTCACATATGACGGAGCAATAAAAACTTTCTTAGATAAACAAAAGCTAAGGGAGTTCACTGCCACAAGACCGCCCCTACAAGGAATCCTCAAGAAGGTCCTCATATCTGAAAGGAAAAGAATAAATAAAAGAGGAGAGAGGCTGCAAAGCCCTGAGCAGGGAGATGAATAGGTAGGCAATAATCAGAAAATAGGCAGCTCTCTATCACATCAGGTTGGTAAACACTTAACTTCTACATCAAGGATAAAAAAAAGGAAAACACCAAAACAAAAATGATCTCATCATTTTAACTACAAACTTACAACACAAGATGGAATGAGATATGACAAAAATAACTTAGAAGGGGAAGAGGAAGGGGACAGATTCAGTATACTCTCGGGAGATAAGAGGCTACCAGAAAATGGACTATCTCATCTACGAGACTTTTTATACGAACCTAATGATAAAAATTAAATGAATAATTAGAACATAGACATATATGATAAACAAGGAGAAAATGAAGAAAACCAACATAGACAACTACCTAATCAAATCAGTAGTCCAAAATACACGTGACAAAAAACAAAGGAAATGCAGAAATCAGAAAATGTGCAAAACAATGGCAGAATTAAGCCCTCAACTATCAATATTCATTCTAAATGTAAATAGACTGAATTCTCTAATCAAAGCACACAGAGTGGCAGGATGCATTAAAGAACAAGACCCAACAACATGCTGCCTAAAGGAAACACATCTCAGCTCTAAAGAAAAACATAGGCTCAGAGTGAAGGGATGGAAGACGATACTCCAAGCTAGTGGCAAACAAAAGAAAGCAGATGTCACAATACTTCTATCAGACAGAACAGACTTCAAGATAAAACAGATAAAGAGAGACGTAGATGGGCAGTATGATGGTAAAAGAGACTCTAGACAAAGAAGATATAACACTTATAAACATATACGCACTCAACACAGGAGCACCAAAGTACATAAAGCAACTATTAACAGACCTAAAGGGAGATATTACCAATGACAATAATAGTAGGGGATCTCAACACCCCACTTACATCAATGGATAGATCACCCACACAAAAAATCAACGAGTTACTGGAATTAAATGGAAAACTACACTAGATGAACTTAATAAATATATAGAGCACTCCATCCCAAAACAGCAGAATGTACATTCTTCTCAAGCACACATGAACATTCTCAAGGATAGACCATATATTGGAAAAGAAGGCAAACTGCAATAAATTTAAGAAGATTGAAATCATATCTATTTATCTATTGTCTTTTCCGATCATAATGCTATGAAACTAGAAATCAGCTACAAGAACAAACTTGGGAAAGGAACAAAAATGTGGAGACTAAACAAGATGCTACTGAACAACCAATGGGCCATCGAAGAAATAAAGGGTGAAATCAGAAAGTATTTAGAGACAAATCAAAACAAAAACACACCATACCAACTCATATAGGATGCAGCAAAAGCGGTCCTAAAGAGAGCAATTTATAGCAATACAGGCCCACATTAACAAACAAGAAAAAGCTCAAATCAATAATCTTAAACTATACCTAACAGAATTAGAAAAAGAAGAACAAAGGACAAACTCAGCAGAAGGAAGGAAGTAATAAAAATTAGAGTAGAAATAAATGTAATTGAAACAAAAAAGACTGTAGGAAGGATCAATGTAACAAGGAGCTGGTTCTTTGATAAGATAAATAAAATTGTACAAACAATTAGCTAGGCTCATTAAGGAAAAAAGAGAGAAGGCTCAAATAAATTAGAAATCAAAGAGGAGAAATTACAACGGGTACCAGAGAAATACAAAAGATTATAAGAGATTATTATGAAAAATCATATGCCAACAAACTGGACAATCTAGTAGAAATGGATAAATTCTTAGACTCTTACAACCTCCCAAAACTGAATCAAGAGAAAAGAGAGAATCTGAGCAGACCAATTAAAAGATATCGAAACAGTAATCAAAAACTTCCCCCAAATAAAAGTCCAGGACCAGATGGCTTCTCTGGATAATTCTACGAAACATTCAAAGAAGATATTATCACCTATTCTAGTCAAATTATGCTAGAAAATTGAGGAGGATGGAAATATCCCTAATACATTCTATAAGGCCAACATCACCCTGATACCAAAGCCAGACAAGAACAACACAAAGAAGGAAAATTACAGGCCAATATTGCTGAAGAACACAGATGCAAAACTCCTCAACGAAATATTGGCAAAGTGAATACAGCAATACATTAAAAAGATCATACACCATGCTCAGGTGGGATTCATACCAGCGACACAGGGATGGTTCAACATCTGCAAATCGATCAATGTGATACACCACATTCACAAAATGAGGAATAAAAAACACATGAGCATTTCCATAGATGCAGAGAAAGCAGATGACAAGATCCACCATCCATTCATGACTCTCAAGAAAATGAGTATATAAGGAAAGTACCTCAACACGATAAAGGCCATGTATGACAGACCCACAGCCAACATCATACTCAATGGGAAAAACTGAAGGCCATCCCTCTGAGAACAGGAACAAGACAAGGGTGCCCACTCTCACCACTCTTATTCAACATAGTACTAGAGGTTTTGGCCAGAACAATTAGGCAAGAAAGAGAAATAAAAGGAATCCAAATAGGCAATGAAGAATTGAAACTCTTGCTGTTTGCAGACAAAATAATTTTATATATAGAAAACTCTAAAGAATCCATCAGAAAATTATTAGAAATAAACAACTACAACAAAGTTGCAGGGTAAAAATCAACTTACAAAAATCAGTGGCATTTCTATGCTTTAATAATGAACTAACAGAAAGAGAACTCAGGAATATAATCCCATTTACAATCATAACAAAAAAGAAAATACCTAGGAATAAATTTAACCAAGGAGGTGAAAGACCTATACAAGAAAAACTGTAAGACATTACTGAAAGAAATCAATAATGACATAAAGAAATGGAGAGATGGATTGGAAGAATAAACATAGTTACAATGTCCAGACTACCCAAAGCAATCTACAGATTCAATGCAATCCCAATCAGAATCCCAATGACAGTCTTCACAGAAATAGTAGAAAGAATCTTAAAATACATATGGGACAACAAAAGACCCCAAATAGCCAAAGCAATCCTGAGAAACAAGAAGAAAGTTGGTGGTATCACAATCCCTGACTTCAAAATACATTACAAAGCTGTAGTAGTCAAAACAGCATGGTACCAGTACAAAAACAGGGACATAGATCAATGGAACAGAATTGAAAGCCCAGAAATAAAACCATACATCTACGGACAGCTAATCTTTGACAAAGGAGCCAAGAACATACAATGGAGAAAGGAAAGCTTCTTCAATAAATGGTGCTGGGAAAACTGGACAGCCACACGCAAAAGATTGAAAATGGACTATTATCTTTCTCTGTGCACAGAAACAGACTCAAAACGGACCAAAGACTTGAAGGTGAGAGCTGAAACCATAAAACTTCTGGGAAAATATAGGCAGTACACTCTCTGACATCAGACTTAAAAGCATCTTTTCGAACACCGTGTCTACTCAGACAAGGGAAACAAAAGGAAAAAATAAACAAGTGGGACTTCATCAGACTAAAGAGCTTCTGCAAGGCAAAGGAAACCAAGATCAAAATGAAAAGTCAACCCACCAACTGGGAGAATATATTTGCAAATTATATATCTGATAAGGAGTTAATCTCCATAATATAAAAAGACATCACACAAATGAACTACAAAAACATAAACAACCCAGTGTAAAACTGGGCAAAGGATATGAACAGACATTTTTCCAAAGAAGATATACAGATGGCCAACAGGCACATGAAAAGATGCTTAACATCACTAATCATCAGAGAATGCAAATCAAAAATAAACTTAAGATAGCATCTTACGCCCGTTAGAATGGCTATAATCACCAAGATAAAGAAAACAAATGTTGGGAGAGTTTGTGGAGAAAACGGAACCCTCCATCCACTACCGGTGGCAATGCAAACTGGAGCAGCCACTGAGGAAAACAGTATGGAGATTTTTCAAAAAATTAAAAGTAGAAATACCATATGACCCAGCTATCCTAGTATGGGGTATTTATCCAAAGAACTGGAAATCAACAACACAAAGAAACTTATGCACCTCTATGTTCATTGCAGCATTATTCACAATAGCCAAGAAACGGAAGTAACCCAAATGCCCATCGACTGATGACTGGATAAAGAAGATGTGGTTTATATATACAATGGAGGACTACTCAGCCATAAAAAAAAGAAAATCATCGCATTCGCAACACATGGATGGACCTTGAGAGCATTATGTTAAGTCAAATGAGCCAGACAGAGAAAGACAAACACTGTATGATTTTACTCATCTGTGGAATATAAACAAGCTTATCGACAAAGAGAGCAATTTAGTGGTTACCAGGGAGAAGGGGGGCAGAGGGTGTGCACAAGGGATGAAGGGGCATGCTTATATAGTGTATGACAAACATTAACATACAACTGAAATTCTACAATGTTATAAACTATTATGACCACAATTTAAAAAAAGTACAGCTAAAGTGATTAACATAAAGAATATACCTATCACCCACTCACCATCCACTCCCTTTGCCCCAAAGATATCTAATGTCCTGACTTTAACATTATAGATATTTCCCTATGCTTGAAATTTATATGAATGCAACCATATAGTCTTTGTGTCTTGCTTCTGTTATTCAACACTGTGTTTAAAAAATTCTTCTGTTGCTGTATGTTCAGATTTGTTCACTTTCTTTGTTATCTAGTATTCCATCAAATAAATATACAACAGTTTATTCAGCCATTTTTCCATTGATAGATATTTGGATTACTTCCACTTTTTAGCTATTATGAAACAATGCTTTTATCTCTTATAACACTGGAGTTTAATTTTGCCTGTTTTAGGAAATTGTATGAAATGCTATTAGGACATATATTCTTCTAATGTCTGGTTTCTTCAACGGAATTTGTTTGTGAGATTATCCAGGCTGTTGTAGATAAGCTGTAGATACATTTTCATTGCCATTTAGTACTCCATTATATGCATATACGACTAGTGAAAGTTGTTTGTTTTTTCTCAGTTTGGGTCTCTTACAAAATAATGTTCCTATGAGTGTTATCGTACTTGACTCCTGATGGACAAGAGAATACATTTTTCTTGGATGTACCTAAGAGTGGAAATACTGGGTCACAGGATGTGTACACATTCAACTTTAGCAGACACTGCCAAACTGGTTGCCAAAGTCATTTTATCATACTTCCACCCTCAGGGTATCAGAGTTCCAGTTGTTTCTCTTCTTCAACACCACTTAATGTTCTTAGTCATTTAAATTTTAATCACTCTTGCATTGTTTTACTTTGTATTTGCCTGATTACTAGTTAAGTATATTTCTACTTTTGTAAAATACTTGTTAAAGTGTTTCGAATATTTCTCTATGCGGATATGTGTCTTTTTCCTATTGATTTCTTTTTCAAATTCTCTATATATTCTGGCTATAAGAGCTCTGTTATAAGTGTACTGGGAATATTTCCATCTACTTTATGGCTTTCCTTTTTACTTTCTTCATATCTTTAGGTCAATATAAATAACTACTCCCAGTACATTTACCTCTTTATCTATATTATACTTATATTCAGATTGCCAAAGACACACAGAAGCACTATGGTTTACTGAAAAAGGAATGTTATTAAATTTGATTTGATTAGATCTTATTTCAAATTATCAACTTCATATTCTGGATTTCACTGTGTCTGTGGGGAGCTTGCTCAATGGAATAGTATCAGAGACTTCATTTAAGTCTGTTCAAATGAATTAAAGCACTTCCTAAAGTCTAATGGGTATTAGACGCCATATAGATTAGATTAAAACAAAACCTGGGTGCAGATGTTGCTTACAAGTTGAAAGACGGAATTTCCTTTGGAAAGGAAATAGTTAACACTGTTATTTTATCCTGTTTTTGTTAAAAAAGAAAAAAAACTGGGAGTAGAAACTGGACTGTATTAATTTAATTTGAATTAAACCCATTTTTTTCTGTTTTGGGATTTAGTAATTTTAATTTGCACGGGTGCTGGATTGGTTATTACTGCATGATTTTCTGATTGTGGCATATTACCTAGTAGGGCCAGGGATGGTGCAATGCTATGGAATATAAAAATGAGGATGAGGGCATTTATTTAAAGATTGGCACCTGAGCTAACGTGTTACCAATCTTTTTTTTTCTTCTTCTTCTCCCCAAAGCCCCCCAGTACATAGTTTTAAATCTAGTTGTAGGTCCTTCCAGCTCTGCTATGTGTGATGCCACCTCAGCTTTGCATGATGAGTGGTGCTAGGTTCACGCACAGGATCTGAACTGGGAAAACCCTGAACTGTTGAAGCAGAGCGCGTAAACTTAACCACTTGGCATGGGGCCAGCCTGTGGGAGGAAGGTATTTAATTCAGGCAAACAGTTTAGCTGCTTGCTACTCAGGCTACAATGTGATTTGTAAAATGTTACAATGTGATTTGCAAAAAGTGTTAAGAAGTTGGCATGTTACAATTTCAAGTATTTTCTGTTTGAGAATCTAGGATTTTTTCTCCTAGTAGTGGGGACAAATACAATAATACAAGGAAGGAGGGGAAATATCTGAAAGTGACATCACACTGAATGTACAGCTCGGCTGCGTGCCAAAAGACCTAGACGTTCACATCTAAAATTTAGACCAGATCTTAGTGACAGATTTTAAATTCGAGTTTTAATTTATGTTTCTTTCTTAGATGGAAGCAATACATGGACTGAAAATTGATGGAGTGAAAACTGAGGTAAAAACTCCAAAGGTAAATGTTAAATACTTATCAAACAGAACTGAGGGAGAAAAGGATGAAGTGCAAAGTAGAAAAGGCCTGAGTAGTTAGGAAGGATGGTAGAAAAGAGGAAAAAGTATAATATGAGGAAAAGAGTACAGAGTAGCAATTAATCTACTGGGCTCTGGAATCAGCTGTGTCAGTTTAGATACACTCTCTATGCCTCTGTAAAATAGGGAGTGTAAATAGTATTTCTATCTTACAGTATTGTTGTAAAATTAAAATAACTAAAACAAATAAAAGACTTAGAACATGGCCTGGCACACAGAAAAGTATGAATAAATTTCAGCCACCATCATCATCACCACCACCACCAGCAGCTCCACAGATTCATCTGTTCACACAGGCATCAACTCAACCATTAGTCACTGGGTCTTTCTAAATGCTAGGCATACTTCTAAGTGCTGGAGATACAGCACTGAAAAAAGCAAACAAAGTCCTGATTGTGGTATAATTTACATTCTATTCTAGTAAATCAACAAAACCAGAGTCAGGAAAGAAATCAGCAACAATAGCAATATCAAAAGAGGAGAGGATCCAAGAAATCAGCAGTAAGACTCCACCACTCCTGCCTTTTGCACTGTCTCCTCAATCTGTAAAAACCAAATTGAATAATGAACAAATCACATGCTTGTCAAAAAAAATTAAATCCCTACTAATACTTAAAGCAAAACACAACTTAAAATTAAAACAATCCTTCACTGATGACCATTGTTTCCAAAGCAAAAAAAACATTTAATGCCTCTACTAGAAATTGGGTAATCTATCAAAGTCATTAGACACCATATGTATTCTTGAAATGACTTTAACTGACTAAGTTTTATACTGTTTCTGGGAGACAAAATAAAATATGTCAATCCGATAGGTGAAATAAGCAAAGAAGGAGAAAATAAATTCAAAGATATAACTCATGATGCATCCAAATGAAGCATTCTCTATATTCAAAGATAAGTAGGGAGACTATTATAGAATTACTCCCAAAGTAAATTAACTAAGTAACCAACCTATTTAAACCTTAACAAACAACTGAAAATGTAGATCAAGGAAAGAGGACAAAGAAAACATTATAAGATTCAGTGAAGAAAACCTGATCCAACAGGAAAAGAAATAAAAAGAAACACATCAAGTCATTAATAGTGCTTACTTCTGAGGAACAGAAGTAAGAGAAGGGTTGTAGGTTTATTACTTACATTTCTTTTTAAAGGCCTGTAGAACACCATAAACTGTACCAACATTCGCATTATGAAAATCTCAGGAGAGGAGAGAGAAAATGGCAAAAAGAATATTTGAAAAAAGAATGGGCAAAAACTTCCAAAGTTTGATGAAAAACATGAACCTACACATCCAAGAAGCTCAAAAAACTTCACAGAGGAAAAACTCAAAGGAGATACAGACTGAGAGACATTATAATCAAACTGTCAAAAGACAAAGACAAAGAGAGAATCTTGAAAGCAGTAGGATGAAGTGACTTGTCACATAGAAGGGATCCTCAAGAAGATTAAGAGCCAATTTCTTATCACCAAGCATAGTAGTCAACAGGCAGTGGGATGAGAGATTTAAACTACTAAGAGAAAAAAACTATCAACCAAGACTTCTATACCTGGCAAAATTATCCTTCAAAAATAAAGGAAAAACAAAGTCACTACCAAATGAATAAAAGTTGAGGGAGTTCATTGTTAGTAGACCTGCCTAGAAGAAATGCTAAAGGGATTCTTTCAGGATGACATGTAAAGACACAGTCAGTACAGACAGTATCTTGAAACCATAAGATGAAATAAAGAACTTCAATGAAGGTAATTACGTAAGTAAATACAAAAGCCACTATTATTCTATTTTTGGTTTGTAACTCTCTTTTCGTTTCCTATATGATTTGAAAGACGTACACATAAAACAATAATGATAAATCTATGTTAATGAACATGTAATGTATAAAAAATAATCTATGAAATTAACAACATAAAGGAGGGAGATAGAGTTGTACAGAAATAGTTTTTGTACGTCATGGAAGTTCGTCTTACATAAATTCAAACTAGACTGCTATAAATTGAAGATCTAAGTTGTAATCTCCATGATAACCATTAAGAAAATAACTAACAGAAAATACAAAAGAGAAAATGATGAGAGAATCAAAAAGGTACACTAGAAAAAAATCAATCAAACACGAAGGCAGTACTAGAGGAATTTGGAAACAAAAAGGATCTAGGACATATAGAAAACAAACAACAATAGAAGTAAGTCTTTCCTTATCAATAATGACTTTAAATGTAAATTGATTAAACTTGGCAATTAAAAGACAGAGATAGAATGGATTAAAAAAAAAAAAAACACTAACTAATTCTACATTGTCCACAAGACACTCACTTTAGATCCAAATATACAAACAGGTTAAAAGTGCAAGATGGGAAAACTATATTCCATGCAAATAGTAACCAAAAGAGAGCTAGGGTGGTATGATAATATCAGAGAAAACAGACTTTCCAAGAGATTGTTACAAGAGACAAGAAATATCCTTTTATACATTGATAAAATGCTTAATTCTTCGAGAAGATATAACAGTTATAAACATATACGTACTAAGCAACAGTCACATAAAAGGGCTTCTCATAAAATTAACAGCCAATTCCTCAACAGGAGTATTACCAACTAGAAAATTCCACATAAGCCTTTGGTGTCCAGAGTTTTTATTGGAGCTCCATCACATACTGCCCACATGGCTGAATTTTGATTTCCAGACCCTCCTGGAGGTTCAGGGTCATACTTTTAGTCACCAGTTACTCTGGAGGTTGGAACTAATAATGGAATCAATAATGAAACTAATAATGTTACAAAGCCTCCATCATAAATCACATTACCAGATGTCCAGTGGTCAGAGCTCCCAGGCAAACAAAGACACTCCTATAACACAGGACATTCTGAGAATCACTTCCTTATAGCCAAGGGTAAAGGCCAAACCTCTTCTTAGGTAAACTTGATTCTTCACTAGACAACGACCAATGGGTCAGAGAAAATAAATCACAAGGGAAAATACTTTGAGATAAATAAAAACAAAAACACAACATACCAAAACTTATGGAAAACAGAGAAAGCAGTGCTCAGAGGGAAATTAATAGCTGTAAACACTTACATTAAAAAAGGAAGACAGATCTCAAATCAATAACATAACTTTGCACCTCATGGATCTAGAAAAGAAGAGTAAATTGAAACAAAAGCTAACAGTAAGAAAGAAACAATAAAGCCGACAACAGAGGTAAAAGTAATAGACAACAGAGAAACAATGGAGAAGAAGAAACCAAAAGTTGTTCATAAGAATACCAACAAAATTGACAAGCCTTTAGCTAGACTAAGAAAAGAGAGAGAAGACACAAATAACTGAAATCAGAAATGAAAGTGAAGACAATACTGTCAACATCAAAGAAACAGAAAGGATGAGGAGAGTACTATGAACAATTGTATGCCAACAAATTAGATAACCTAAACCAAACAGACAAATGCCTAGAAACACACATATTACCAAAAATGACTCATGGAGATATGGAAAATCTGAACAAACCTGTAACAGGTAGAGATTGAATTAGTAATCAAAAAACTCTCACCAAAAAAAGTGCGGGAACAGATGGGTTCTCTGGTGAACTCTGCCAAACCTTTCAAGAAGAATACTCGCAAACTCTTATCATAAAGAGAAGAAGAGGGAACACTTCTGAACTCCTTCTCTGAGGCCAGCATCATCTTCAACCAAATCAGACAGAGATACCAGAAGAAATATTCAATATCCCTTAAAAATACAGATGCAGAAATGCTCAAAAAATACTATCAAACTGAATCCAACTGCAGAGTGAAATAGTACACACCATGAATAAGCACGATTTATCCCAGGAATGAAAAATATCACATACTGCATGAATCCATTTTTATACGAAATATACTGAATAGGTATACCATAGAAACAGAAAGCAGATCAGTGGTTTTCAGGGACTGAGGGTAGGGTGGATGGGGGAATAACTACTTAATGGCTACAGGATTTTATTTTGGAGTGATGAAAATGTTTATGAACTAGTTAGAGGTGGTGATTGAACAGCATTATGAATGTACTAAATGCCACTGTATTGTTCACTTTAAAACGGTTAACATTATGTTATTTGAATTTTATCTCAATGAAAAAAAAATCCCTGTCAAAATTCCAGCTGCTCATTTTGCAAAAAAAAAAATACAGAAATGCATATGGACCTAAAGAGCCAATAAAATTTTGAAAAAGAAGAATACATTTGGAAGATTCACACTTACTGATTTCAAAACTTATTCAAAGCTATACAAATCAAGACTGTGTGGTACAGGTAAAAGGACAGACATAAAGGTCAATGTATTTGAATTGAGAGTCCAGAAGTAAACCTACACATATATGGAAAATTGACATTTGACAAGGGTGCCAAATCCATTCATGGGGGAAAGAATAGTCTCTTCAATAAATAATCCTGAGAACACTGGATATTCACATGCAAATGAATAAAGTGGGACCCCTACCGCACACTGTATACAAAAATTAATTAAAAATTGATCAAGGATCTATACATAAGAGCTAAGATGATAAAACTTTTAGAAGAAAACATAAGGACAATTTTTATGGTCTTGAATTAGGCCATCAGATGACATCAAAAGCACAAGCAACAAATGAAAAAATAGATAAGTTGGAGTTACCAAAATTAAAAACTTTTGTGCTTCTGTTTGGCCATTAATCAACAACTTAAACATAGAATTACCACATGACCTAGCAATACCATTCCTAGATACAGACCTGAGGGAACTGAAAACATGTTTACACTAAAACTTATAAATGATATTCTACAGCACTGTTATTTGAAATAACTGAAAGGTGGAAACAATGCAAATGTCCATCAGCTGAAGAATGGATAAACAAAATGTGGTATATCCATACAATAGAATATTATACAGCCAGACAAAGTTTTGATTCATGTAATAACATGCACAAATTTTGAAAATGTTATGCTAACTGAAAGCAGCCAGACACTATAAAAACAGTCTGGAAATAGATAATGCTAACGGTTGCAAAATTTTGTGAATAAACTAAAAGCCAGTGAAGTATAAACTTCAAAAAGGTGAATTTATGCTATGAGAAATTACCTTAATTTTAAAAATAAGAAAAAGGCTGAACATCTATAAGCATCTCAGGAAGTTAGAAAAGAAATAAAACAGCAGAAATTAATGGAAGACGAAATACCTATAAAAGAGGGATGTGATTGGAAGAATTAACACTGAAAAAATGTCCATAATACACAAAGCCATCTACAGATTCAATGTAATGTCTATCAAAATTCCAATGGCATTTTTCACAGAAATAGGTACTGGCATAAAAATAGACCCACAGACCAATGGAACAGAATAAAGAGCCCAGAAATAAACCTGTGCATATACTGTCAACTAATATTTGACAAAGGAACCAAGAATGCTCAATGGGGAAAGGACAGTCTTTTCAATAAATGGTGATGGGAAATCTGGATAATCACATATAGAACAATGAAATTGGACCCCTATCTCATACCACTCAAAAAATTGACTTGATATAAAGACTTAAACATAAGACTTGAAACCATACAATTCCTAGGAGAAAACATAGGGAAAAAGCTCTTTGACACTGGTCTTGGCAACAATTTTTTGGATAGGACACCAAAAGCATAAGCAACAAAAACAAAAATAAACAAATGGGACTATGTCAAACTAAGAAACTTCTGCACAGCAAAAGAAACCATCAACAAAATAAAAAGGCAACCTAAAGAATGGGAGAAAATATTTGGAAGCTATATATCTGATAAGAGGTTAATATCCAAAATATATGAAGAACTCATATAACTCAGTAACAGAAAAAGCCAACAATCTGATTTAAAAATGGGCAGAGGAACTGAATAGACATTTTTCCAAAGAAGATATCCAACAGCCAACAGGTACACAAAAAGATGTTCACCATCATTAATCATCAGAGAAATGCAAGTCAAAACCACAATGAAATATTAGCTCACACACATTAGAATAGCTATCATCAAAAAGAAAATAGATAAGTATTGGCGAGGATGTGGATAAAAGGGAATCCTTGTGCACTGCTGGTGGGAATGTAAATTGGTAGTCACTATGGAAAACAATATGGAAGATCCCAAAAAATTAAAAATAAGACTACTGTATAATGTAGCAATCCCACTTCTGGGTATATACCCACAGGAAATGAAAACAGGATACTGAAAAGGTATCTGTACTTGCATGTTTATTACAGCATTATTTACAATAGTTAAGAGATGGAAACAACCTAAGTGTCCATCAACAGACAAATGGTTAAAGAAGATGTGGTATACAATGGAAAATAATTGAGCCATGAGAAAGAATGAAATCCTGCCATTTGTGACAATATAGATGGACATGGACATTGAGGGCATTATGATAAGTGAAATTAAGTCAGATGGAAAACAACACATACTGTATGATATGCCTTATATGTGGAATCTACAAAGCCAAACTCACAGAAACAGAGTGTAGAATGGTGGTTAGAAAGCACTGGGAGATGCAGGAACTGGGGAGATGTTGGTCAAAGGGGAAAAACTTGCAGTTATAAGATGACTATGTTCTGGAGATCTAACGCACAGCATTGTGATTATAGTTGATACTGTATTATATACTGCAAAGTTGGTAAGAAATAGGATCTTCAATGTTCTCACCACAAAAAAGAAATGATAATTACTTGATGTAATGCATGTGTTAGCTAACACTAAGGTGGTCATCATATTGCAATACATAAATGTATTAACACATTGTACACCTTAAACTTACACAATGTTACATACCAATTATATCTCAATAAAAAAGATAAGCAACAATTTCAAGTTATTTGTATAAAAATGAATAAAATTAATGGAAAGTGATAAAAAATTCAAATATGCATATAAAATTCCTGTGAGGAATGAAGAAGAGACAATACTACAGATCCTATAGATAGTACAGAGATGTTAATAGAATATTATGAGCAATTATGTACAATCATTTTCAAAATTTAAAAGAAATGGACAAAGTCCCAGGAAATTACAACTGAATAAAACTGATAAAATGGTCCTATAATTATTAATGGACTTCAATTTGTAATATTAAAAACTCTTTCAGAGAATAGAAAAAGAGGGACCATTCCTCTTACTCATTTTATGAGGCCTGCATAATGCTGATATAAAAATTTGACAAGGTCATTAAAAGAAAATTACAGCTCAGAATCTCTCATGAACAGAGTTAGAAACATCTTTTAAAACATAATATGGTATATTATGCTTTATCCCATGATACATAAAATAGATAACACAAAATAATGACCAAGTTGGGTTTATTTTATGAATGGAACGTGGTTTGGTATTTGAAAATCAATGTATTTCGATCACCACATTAGCAGAATAAAGGAGTACTATCATATAATGTCAACAGATACAGAAAAAGCATTTGATAAATACTCAACAGCCATTATAATAAAAAGTCATAGAAAACTAAGAATAAAAGGAAATTTGCTTAGTTTGATGAAGACTATTTATGAAAAATTAATAGCAAAATCCCCACAATTGTAAAATATTGAAAATTTTCTCAATTTTGATAAAACAGATAAGAAAATGCCAGCTCTCACAAGTTATTTTCAATATCATACCAGATGTTGAAGCCAGATAACTGACAGTGCTATAACCTAAGAAAAAGAAATAAAAGACATTATATGATTCCAAAAAAATCTACAGATAAAATATTAATGTCATTTTAGAAAAGTTGCTAGATAGAAGGTAAATATATAAAAATCAATTTTATTTCTATACATCTGCAGTAATTAGAAAGTAAAATGTAAAAAATATAATTTGCCAATGGATCCAACATTATTATACATCTGGGAATAAATCAACAAAATATATGCATAACCTTTACAGAGATAACTATAAAACATCATTAAAAAATTAAGAAATACCTAAAAAATTGGAGGAATATATGTTGTTTATGCATTTACACATCAAAATTCTAATGCAGGGGTCAGTAAACAATGGCCCACAGGCTAAATCCTGTTGTTGCATGGCCTTGAGCTAAGAAGGCTTTTCATGGACAATTACAATCAATTTGACGATAGAGAACAGTAACTTGGAACCCAATTAAGCAAAATATTACACACACGGCCAATAGATTTCAATGCATTCTTCTCTTTAGTAGATCTGTATTATAGAAAAAAAAGTGTACTCAATCATTATTGTTATATTTTGATATCTATAAATACCAGTTTGTGAAATTGTGTCTTCTCTCCTTACATCAATATCTACATAATATCCTTCATTTTATCTCATGGCTTGCAAAGTCTAAAATATTTGCTAACCTCTGATGAAGAAAATTCATCTCTCCCAAAACTGGATACAGGTTCAATCAACCTCAATCTAAAATGAAGGGATTTTTCTTTTCAATTGACAAGATGATGCTACAATCTACATGGAAATGCAAAGGGTCCAGAATAGCCAAATCAATCTTAAGGAAGAACAAAGTAAAGAACTTAGACTACTAGATATCAAGACTTAATAAAGCTACAATAACTAAGACAGAGGGGTATTGGCAGTGGTATAAGGAGAGCAGAGGAACAAAATAGAGTCTAAAAACAGACCCGAACACATATGGATGCTTGATTTATGACAAAATTGGCACTGAAAAATGGGGTAGCAAAGGATAGTATTTTAAACGAACAGTGCTGGGTCAAATGAATACTTACGTGGGGGAAAAAACATATATACTTAAAAAAATGTTTTTAATGGATTATAGACTTAAATGTGAAAGGAAACCAAATTTCTAGAAAATAATAAAACGATCGATTTAACTTTACACAGTTTAAAATGCACTCAATAGAAAAGTAAGAATGATTAAACCAGACTATATTAAAATTAGCAGCCTTTCATTATAAAAAGATATGAGAGAATAAAGAGACAAGCCACAGAATGGAAAAAAACACTTACCCATATCTAGAATATAAAGAACTCCTAACAAACCAGTAAGAAAAAGACAATGCAAAATAAAAATTGACAGAAGCCACCAATGTTCTTGCATGGCCTTGAGTAAGAATGGTTTTTATGTTTTGATGATAGAGAACATTAACTTGGAAGCAATAACCCCTCTCACAGGAGGTTATCCAAATGACCAATAAAAAGAAATGCAAATTAAATCCACATGAAAATAGTACTTCACAGTCACCACAAAGACTGACAAAACCAGTTGATGGAGAGGATGCAGAACAACTGGAACACACAGCTGTTAGGACTCTAAATTCATAAATTCACTGCTTTAGAAATTGTCTGGCATTATCTACTAAAGGTGAATGAATGCACACCAAATGGTCCAGCAGTTCCATTCCCAGATATATAGCCAACATAAATGAACAATATGTACACTAAAAGATCATGGCTACTCAGGAATTCACTATATTATTCTCTCTTCTCTTGGCTGTTTTAAAAACCCATAATTAAAGTTAAAAAATACAAAGTTATGAGATAGAATTCTGTTGCTTCTAATTAGGCGGCTTTCAGTGCCACATAGTCTGGATGAGGTTATTATATCCCAGGACTAGAGCTCTTAATTTCAATGATTTATCTTGACAGTTGCAATTCAAGATGAACTAGAGTCGAAGCTGTGTCTAAACAAGATAAAATGATCTCCTGAAATATGGTACGGAGCTACTAGTAATCAAAGAAATGTAAATTGAAGCAGTAATGAGGTACCAATTTGGCTTATCAAATTGGCAAAGATTTTTTTAAATAGCAATATTCAGTGCTGCCTAGAGTTTAGCAAGACATGCATACTCGCTTACTGATGGTGAAAGCATAATTCAGTACAAACATTCTGGAAAGTAACATGGCAACACAATTAAAGAATCTGAAAAAATATTCAAATTTGTTGACCCAATCATTGCATTTCTAAAGATTTAGTCTTTGGAAGTGATAAAATTGTGGGAAAATGCTGATAAATAAGAATGTTCATTTCCGCTTTATGGACAATAATGAGATATTATAAACTCTCAAGAGGTTAAATTCCAAGAAATAGCTAGATGATTTACGATACAGCTATTTAGCACCAAAGATAACACTTCAGAACAGTGATTATGAATCCTAACATGACAGAGGAACACACTCCTAACAGGAGAGCTCAATGCAGATGTGATTCTTAGAAAGGACTAGAGAAGGGGGAGGGGAACTTGTTTTTTTAATATCCTTGCTCCCATTGAGAATAACAATTTTAGAAAAATGTTTAATGATGAGGGGTAATTTTTACGTAATAGGGTTGAATTTTTAAAAAGCTGCTAACAAAATTGTACATGCACCATAGTATTAATGGCATACATATATATATGCACAGAAAAAAAGGCTTGGAAGGAAATAAACAAAAGTTGTGGGACATGTACACACACACGCACACACACACTTTTTAATAGTTCTGACTGTGGAGACGAAACTGGATCGATTTAAGTTTTCTGAGATGCCTGATCTCAACTATCCATTATAGCAGATGACTTAAACAAAATTCTTCTGCTCAAAGACGAGAAATTTGGTAAAGGAAATGGAAAAAGAGTTGTCTTGGGTTCAGCAGAGCTTCAAAGACCGTGCATACCTACTGGAATGTGAGGCAGACTGCAGCTAGAACTGGAAGAGTCATGTACCCCTACAAGTTACTTACAATAGCCAAAAGAAAAGAAGGGCTTGACGTCCTCCTGGCAATGTAGTTAATATGCAGGAAGATGTTAAGGAGTAGGAGGAGGGTGAAACCACATATGTGCTATATATATCACACATGCACACACACATTATAATGCATATAATGGACATATGGCCAAAGGGGTATTCTAAGTTCATCTCTTGAGAAATCACAAGAAGAGAAAGCTGAGAAGTGTAAAATGCAAAGACAAAAGAAACTAAGAGCACTGGCAGCTGAATGAGACAAGGAGAAATTGTGAATAAACACTCAATAGCAGAAAAAAACTTCCCACTAGAGGATTAAAAAAGCAACAGTTATTTACACTTCAGAAAAGCAAAGGAGTAATATGAAGCACTGTTTTTCCATCCTTTGGAGGTTGGAAGAGATTTGCAAGACGTGGCTCCACTGGCATTTTGATTGGGACAGTTTTCAATGTGAAAATGACCTGTGCCTGAGAACCACCAATACAAGAAAAAGGAAAGAAATGAGAATAATAACAATAAAAAACGATGATTAATAAGGGATACAGAATGTAAAGAAGAAAAACAAAATCAAAATAAATGAAAGAGAATAAGTAAATGGTAAGGTTTCTAGAGGAAGAAAGAGCCTACAAAATCACAGGGCTGCTCTTTCTGCTTTCCACATGGGAGAAGACATATACTGAGAAGTCTAAGGTCACCAGTAGAAGGTGAATGAGAGAGGTAATCTATCCACAGAAAAGTCAAAAGAAGTCAGAGAAATATGTCATAAAAATCCATAAGCAGAAGATCATGTTATAGTCTACACCAGGGTGCATACACACACTCTCATCACTGAAGCAACACATTGACTTGGATGTCCGAGGAGACTGACAAAAAAGTACAATCTCTGGCAACATTCCTTCAGGCAAAGTCTATCCATCATCCTGCAGCAGACACAAACAGATAGAAACACACAGACCCAAAGTGTGCAGAAGATGGTATGAGGAAGATATTGCAATATAGCTAAAACATATTTCACATAACTATTGAAACAAAGTAAATTTGAAAGGAATATGCGGCAGCCAGAAACCATACATTCCTAAAATCAATTAACTCCTATACATCTATTTCTCCAGAAATATTACTTTAACAATTCACAAGTTCAAGTCTCAGATGTTATATACTAAAGGCTGCCTTCCTAGGGAACTAACTGTCCAAACACAAACACTTTGTAGTCTAGGAACGTTCAGATTGTTTTTAACCCACCAATTAACTTCCCTGTGCCTAAGCCTGGATCTGCAAAAGAAAAAATCCAAAAAACGAAAACCAAAACAACCCCAGACTCATTAGAAGGTGACTCAGTCCTTGAAGTAAGCCTATAAAGTTGCCTCCCTGGAAAGCTTATTAGTGACAAGATGTGCCTGTGTATACAGCACTCTTCCTCATGTCTGACTCCTAAGAAAGTCAACCTGGCATGATAGCAAGATGAGCTGGAAGAAGAAGGAAAGATGGAACTTGCTACACAAACACTAAAATGCCAAAACTTAAGCTTTCATCCAAAATTCTTACTTATCTAATTTGCAGTATTTACCAAATAATACACAAAATGGACATATACTCAAAAGGGTACTTTAAGTTCATCTCTTGAGACATTCCTATGGCAACACAGACAAAATGAAAAAGGAAAATTAAATGGATAAAGCTGGCTAAAAAAACATAATGAAACAGCCTGTGACCATGAATTGGACCTAGCTGCCTGCTGGAGCACACGAGCAAAAATAACCACCTACTCAAGAGCCTGCAAACAACAACTCCAAAAGATGTGTGGAAATGTAACACTCCAGAAAGGCAGCCAACACGTTCTATAATTAGAAGATAAATTTCAGTCAAAGAAAAATTAAAGTGATAGAACAGGCAACTTTAAGAGATAAACAGAAGAAATTACTTCATAAAGATGGCAACTTTCCCAAATTAATCTACAAATTAAATGCAACTTCAGCCAATATCCCAAAATTCTGTGTGTGTGACAATTGATAAACTGATTCTAAGATAAATATGAAAATGTATTAAGGGGCTAAGAATAAGCAAGACAATTTTGAAAAAGAACAATTTTGAAGAAGTAAGAGGGGTCTTTTGTGCTAAATATGAAGACATTATAACACTATAGTAACTTAGTGCAGTAATGCAAGAAGATAGAAAAATTAACCCATATAACACAGTAGGAAGTTCAGAAACATCCATGAATATATGAAAACTTGATTACAACAGGCAGCCATTATAAATCATGGGCTAGAGATTGAATTATTCAACAACTGATGCCAGTTCAATCAATAATCCATACGGGGTAAAAGAATCTCTGTCTCATACAATAGTTAAAAAAATAAATACAGATAGATATGCACACATATACATATGTGTATGTGTCTACAGGTATACTACTTACAGAAAGAGATCTTAAATCCTTAATAAAAAGCATTTGTTGGGAACAGCCCAATGGCGTAGTGATTAAGTTTGCACGCTTTGCTTCGGCAGCCCAGGTTTTGCAGGTGTGGATTCTGGGCACAGACCTACACACTGCTTATTAACCCATCCCATGGCAGCATCCCACAAACAAAAAAGAGGAAGACCAGCACAGACGTTAGCTTAGCGACAATCTTCCCCAAGCAAAAAGAGGAAGACTGGCAACAGATGTTAGCTCTGGGCCAATCTTCCTCATCAACACACACACACAGACACACAAAAATTTGTGAATCAATGAAAATCACAAACATCTCAAAAGAAAACAATAATAAAGAACCAGAACAGATATTTCGCAAAAAAAATACATAAAAATGGTCAATAAAAATATCACAATTTTTTTATATCACAAATAACTAAATATACATTAGAACAACAGGCATTTAAAAAAAAATGTTCAGAGTAGCAATGTTCATAACAGACAGAAATTGGAAACAACCTCAATGTTCATCAACAGTTGAATGAATTTAAAAATTTCTGTGACATGTTTACAGTGGAATTCTGCAGAGCAATGAAAAGAAATTAATTATTGCTATATACATAACATGGATAAATTTGATAGACATAACGCTACTAAAGAAGTTAGACCAAATAAAAGAGTACACATTGAATGATTCAGAATATCTGTTACTTTTGGGGGTGGGGAATGGTGGAGAAGGAGCATGAAAGAGGACTTTAGGGTGCTAATTATACAGGTAAATTGACTTTATAAAAATTCATCAAACTGTACACTTAGGATTTGTATACTTTAATGATGTATGTTATACTTAAATAAAAGGAAAATTAACATTAAAAACAAGAACATAAAAGAGTACATAAAATAACAGCTTTACTATTTATAAAGCTGACTAATGGGCAAAAGAATATAACTCAAGCAGTACAAGGATTCAGTTTAACTTGAGCAATATATGTGTTTAGTGTAATGACAGTATTTTAAGGATTTAATTAAATTAATTAAATTTACTTTTAATTTAATTTAAAAAAATTAAAAAAAGAAATATTAATATCTGAAGTTGGTAAGAGTGTGCAGAAATGACAAGACTATATGATACAAACTTACTAAAGGGCAAATTTAGCAATATTTATTAAAAACCTTTATAACTGTAATCTATTCTAGAATTTATTCTAAGTAAATAATCAGAAATACGAGCAAAGATGTGCATAGGTTTTCACAGAGATACTTAATAGTAGACAAGTCAAGAAAATAATGGGAAACCCATCTGATGAATGACTATGTGGCAGTTAAATTTGATGTAATAGAATACTTATATAAAGGATCATGATACAGCCCTAAGTGAAAAAAATCAAGAACATAAGCCTCCACTTTAGGAAAGCAGAGAAAGCAATTAAGCCTAAACCATGTAGAAGAAAAGAAAAATAAAAATTAGAGCAGAAATCAATGAAAGCAAAAACAGAAAACCAATAGAGAAAAATCAACAAAATCAAAACTTAGTTCTTTGAAGAAAAAATAAAAAATAATTAAAATTGATAAACCTCTTCCCAGGATAACCAAGAAAAAAACAGGAAAGACATAATTTTCCAATATCAAAATTGAAAAGAAGGATCAGCCCTACTGATCCTATGGACAATAAAATGATAATAAAGGAATACTACGAACTATGCCCACAAATTTGATAACAGATGAAAGGGACAAATTCCTTGAACACAAATGCACACAAGAAGAAAGAGATCATCTGAACAGGACTTTGTATATTAAAGAAACTGAATCAATAATTCATTAACTTCCAAAACAGAAAGCAGCAGGCTTTCTGTTGGGTTCCATCAAACATTTAAGAAAGAAATGATATCAGTTCATCACAATCGCTTCCAGAAAAGAGAAGCAGAGGGGACACTTCTCAACTTATTCTATGAGGCTAGCATTATCCTAATACCAAAACCAGACAAAGGCATTTAAAAAATAAATGGAGAGATTCTTCTGTGTTTACGAATTGGAAGACTCAATACTGTTAAGATGTCATTTCCTTCCAACTTGATCTATGGTTCAACACAATCTCAACCAAAATCTCAGCAAGCTACTTTGTAGACACTGACAAACTGATTCTAAGGTTTATACAGAATGGTAAAAGAATAGCCAACACAACAATAAAGAACAAAGGTGAAAAACTCACACTGCCCATTTTCAAGACTTACTATAAAGCTACAGTAATTAAGACAGTATAGTATTGGCAAAAGAAGACACACAGATCAACAAAATAACCAAGAAATGGAGCTACACAAATATAGTCAACTGATCTTTGACAAAGGAGCAAAGGCAATCCAACAGAGAAAAGATAATCTTTTCAACAAAATGGTGCTAGAATATTTGGACATCCATATTAAATCAAAAAATTAATGAACCTAGACACAGACCTTACACCCTTCACAAAAATTAATTGAAAAGGTATCATAAATGTAAATGTAAAATGCAAACCTATGAAACTTCTAGAAGAAAACACAGAAGAAAATCTATCTGACTCGGTTTAGTAATGAATTTATAGATCCAACATCAAAAGCACAATCTGTGAAAGAAAAAAATTGGCAAGTCTGATTTTATTAATACTAAAAACTTCTGTTCCTAGAAAGATGCTGTTAAGATAATGAAATACAAATCAGACTGAGAGACAATATTTGCAAGACACATATCTGATAAAGACCTTGTATTCAAAATACACTAAAAACTCCTGAAACTCAACAACTAAAAAAACAAACAAAAAACAACTCCATTAAGAAACTGGCAAAAGATTCGAACAGACTACTCAAGAAAAAGATATATAGATGGCAAATAAACATTTTAAAAGATGCTCAACATCATTTACCATTAGAGAATTGCAAATTAAAACAAGATACCACTATGTGGCTATTATTAGAATGATGAAAACTAAACAACTAACAATACCTAATGCTGGGTAGGATGCAGTGCAAAGGAAACTCTCCACTGCTGGGGCAAATGCAAAATGTTACAGCCACCCTGGAAGACAGCTCAGCAGTTCATTATAAAGTTAAACATAGACTTACCATCAATCCAGCAATGGAGTTCTTAGGTATTTACTGAACTAATTTGAAACTTACGTTTACCCAAAAACCTGTATGCAAATGTTTATAGCAGCTTTATTCATAATCACCAAAAACTGGAAGCAACCAAGACGTCCTTCAACAGGCAAAGAGATCATCTATGGTATATTCATACAATGAAATCTTAGTGATAAAAAGAAATGAGCTATCAAGCCATGAAAAGACATGGAGGAACCTTAAATGTATACATGTAAGTGATACAAGCTGGTCTGAAAAGGCTACATACCATATGATTCCAAATATATTACACACTGGAAAATACAAAACCGCAGAGAGAGTAGAAAGATCAGTGGTTGCCAGGGATTTGGGGGAGGTGGGGACAACTGCACAGGGGAAGCACAAGGGATTTTTTAGGGCAGTGCAATTGTTTTATAGGATACTGTAATGTTGCATAGATGACACTATATGCATTAATCAAAATCACAGAACTTTATAGTACTAAAGGGAACCTTAATGTTTACAAACTTTAGCTCTGTGGTCTTCCTCCCAAAAACTCATAACCGCAGTCAAATCTTGAGAAAAACGTGACAAATCCAAATCATGGGACATTCTACAAAATACCTGAACAGTATTCCTCAAAACTGTCAAGGCATCGAAAACAAGTCAAGTCTGAAAAAAGAACCAGCCAAGAGAAGCCTATGAAGACTACTAAATGTAATGTGGTATACTGGATAAGAACCTGGAACAGAAAAAGGAAATCTGAATAAAATATGAATTTAATGTATCAATATTGGTCCACTAATTATGACAAACGTACCATACAAATCTAACATGTTAATAACAGAGGAAACTGGGTAGGTGGGGGGAGAGAGGGTGCATATTGTTCTAAAATACAAGTTCATTAAAAAATAAAAATATGCTCAACTATTTATAATAATAAACAAATGGAAATAATCATCAATCAGGAAATAGTTAAAAAAAATGACAATATATCCATGAGATACGGTGCAGCTACTTAAAAGAATGAGGTAAAATTATTTGTATTCAAACAGAAAGTATTATATATTGATAAACAAAAAAGCAACTTGTAGGCAGTATGTAAGGCAAGATCAAACTTGTATTTTTAAAAATTCAAGTACAGTTTGTATGGATAAAACATGCCAATTAAGATATTTCCTAAAGTAAACAGAGATCCCTTCTGGGGAGTGAGATTTAAGGAGAGAGCAAGTGGGGGTTCAAACAAGGCAGTTTTAAATTTTCGTTTTTATACGTCTTACTTTTTATGAGAGTAAATATGACAAAGGAAATTTTTTCTTAAAAAGACAGATACTGGCTCAGCACAAGGTTGACATAAGGGAAGCCATACTGTAGAAAAGAAACCATATTTTAACTTTGAATGACCTCTCAGTAACTAACCTAGCTGGATGTGCACCCTCCAGGAGACATACATGCTCTGTAGATTTTATGGCCCCTCCTAGCTGGGATAAGTTCTTTTGAGTTCCCTAGGAATGTGACGACCCCTGGGCAGAGAGCCTATGCTGACAGCCATCATCAATGACAACTGAAAGATCTGGCTATAGGGCGTTGCTCCAGTCTCTGATGCATATCAGTAAAACAAAAGATTATCAAGAACTAAAACCAGATGTTTGTCCCACCTGAAGCACAGATGCCTCCCTGACCCAGAGACCAGCTCCCTATATAATTGGCCTCAAGTTTTTGTTCTCTAAGATGGTTCTTTTGGACATTAGTTAGCCATCTCCACCTTTCCTAGAAAGCTGTAATAAAACCCTTTCTCTCCCACCACCTTGCCTCTCAACTACTGGCATGTCATGATGGGCAGATGACTGTTTCCACCTTGAGAGGTAACAAGACTACAAAATAGTATATACTGTACTTAAAAAATACGGGTATGGGTGCATATACATATATACACACACACACACATAAACACAGGATTAAAAACATACATTCAGTACGCATTGCTTTGGTAATTTAAGCAAAATGCCCGAGAAACATAAGACAAACATCATTTAGCAACTATAAGTGTGAATTAAGAGAAAAAATGAGTTCCTCCTGGTGAAGAGTGATTTGGAGATGGCAGTGCTAATAAGGAGAATGAGGACAGGGAGGAAAGCAGGCTTGAAGAGAGACAAGTTCATTTTCACTCATTTGGATGCCAAAGTGCCAGGAAAGCAACTGGTAAGTAAGTCTAGGAGGCACATTTAGTTAGAAAACAGGAAACAGAGGGAGAACAAGACTGGGTGGTGGGAAGGGGAGGACAGAAGGGTATGCTCAAGCAAGATCATAAGAGAGAAAGCAAGCCTGAGGACTAAAGCTTGGGAAACACCTCCACTAGAGGATAAAAGGAAGAGAAGCCTAAAAGGGGAGAAGGCAGCAAAGAGCAAGAAAGAAATTGAGAAGAGTGAAGTGTTCTAAGAAACCAAGGAAGGAGAGAGTTTCACGAAGAAAATGGTGGTAAGTAAGGTGAAACAGTTCGGGAAAACCAAGTAGGAAGCAGTTTTAGATGTGGCAATTAGCGAGCAAAGCCTCAGAAGAATAGTTTCCAAACATCCTGATGGTGGGTCTAATCCAGGGGTCACAAACATTTTCTGTTTTAGGCTTTGAAAGCTAAATGGTCTCTGTGGCAACTACTCCCCTCTGCCAGTACAGCAGGAAAGCAGCCACAAGCTATATGTAAACAAGAAGCCTGGCTGTATTCCAATAAAACTTTATTTACAAAAACAGGTGCAAGTCCAATTAGGACCATGAGCTATAGTTTCCCAACCCCACACCAGTCTCTACCATTCCTACTGAGAAATAACTGCTTTCAGATTCTGCCTCTAGACACAGTAATCCCTCCTCAGTCACCACTTCCTTGTTTCTACCACCTGTAGATTTACTCCTGTATCTATTTTCCCTAACTGTGAACATTCAACTGAGAATGTAGAGGGAGTTTTAATCGCCACTATTGGAAATGTTAAAAAAAAAAGAGAGATCTAGGCATTAGTAAGAGAAGAAAGGATAGAAAATAAAAGAGAGAGCAGTGGAGGTTTTTGGATTATAGTCATGAGTAAGAACTAAAGGGACAAAACAAACCCAGGCCCTAACAATGCACTCTGGAACCTATTAGGAGGAGAGGAACAAGCAGGATTAGGGTGTCCCACTAAATTCTGGTGAGGTCTGGTGTAAAGTTACCATGGATTGGCACTAAAGGTAGCTACCTATATGTGTCAAGAAGCACATTTTAAAATATGATAAACTAAATGGGTTAAACAATATTTACTCCCAGGCTTTTAATTTCAAGCATCAAATTCTCCGCCTTTCTTGAACCAGAGTGGAACCTGAAAGTCAACAATTTAGTCATGGCTCAGACAGAAAACAAGATCAAAGGCTTTATTTCTACGTGCAAACACAGAACAAGACAAATTTATAATTATCATGCGGTCACTGCAGGGAGTCTGAAGATGTTACTGCAAGCAAGGAACAGAGAAGTAGAAATTAATTGAAGAACACCCATTACTAATTTAAAGATATGAAAAATGTTATTAATATTCTCTGTATTCAATATGATTTCCTCTGTCCTTTTATTTAATGAACATGGTATTTACAAGGGCTTTCACTGATTCACTGTAATTCCCAACTTCAGCTTAAATTTTCCTTCATATGTGCTAAATTCCTCCAACTTGACTTCTCCTACTATGTGGACTTTTTTAGAATATAATCTTTATGATTGGTAAAGAAACCACAATATTTAAAAAATGCAATTCCACTAAATAGGACCATCTAAAAAGATGGGTCAGAGGTGGTTTTGTGGACTGTACTTCTCTACTTCCCTCTTAGAGATTATGAGGAGTAAGATCTGGAAAATAAGGTGGTCTCCAGCCTTCCTCCCATCCTTGCCCTCAGTCCCTACATCCTACCACCCCCAGAAAGGGGCAACCAGGAGTCCAAAGATAACCACTGCCTTTCCTCTGGGAAAAATGGGGATGACACACTCGACTTGTAGGGTTACAAATATACAAACGGATCTACAACTGAAGGATTCTCCAGTTTCTTCAGTGTCTACCAGAGATTCTTCAAAGTATAAAAAGTCAAAAGACGATAATCTTCTCTCATGAGCCAGGAACAGGAAAAATAGAAATGCTCTTTAGGGTAACATAAAATGGAGGCTTCCTTCAATCACTGTACCAGGTCAGGGTCTCCCGAAATCTTGAGATGCGGTTCATAGTTAGAAGAAGATGACTGACATTTAATATAGGCAGAGAAGTGTTTTTGGTTGCTTTTTTTTTTTTTTTCTTTTTTCACAAACTCCAAAGCTAGAAGACATCTCACCAGAAAGACTCTGAAACTGGTGGAAATAAACTCCAAGGGTTGTTCAATTCTATTTACATGGGTTTTTTTTAACCCTTCAAACTTGTCACAGGCAAAACACATTCTTCCCCCACTATGTGGCTGGATGAAATGAAGGTGCAATTGGCTGAATATAAATGTTGTTTATTTCAATCTAACATTTCAGACTATGAAGGAACTAATGACATAATTTTTTTATTCCTATGAAGGTGGCAAATAAGTATTTGCCACTAGCTTCTTATGCGCTACGTCAAAGGAGCAAGTTATCTTCACGTTGCCATAAATCAAACAGAACCCACAGTTTCCACTATCTTCATTTCCCTAATGCATTAATAAGGATCTTCAAATGTCAATTTGAGAAAGTACTTCCTTCTTTCTAGTTTTAGTAAGCAAAAGAAATTAGTTTCTGACCATTCTTTTCAATTTTCTTTTCCTCCAAACTCTTTTCATAAATCAAAAACAATGATTCTCATAAAAAGGTTCAATTCTAATCTCCAAAATGGCAATACCTAAGCTAAAATTTTTCAAATAAGGCTTGAGATGAATGGCCTTGACTGATTGCATTTGGAAGAATTAAAGAGGATGAACTCTCTGAGGAGGCAGGAAAAAATGCCCACTGGTCTCTTAGTGATGAGCGGCTGATGACTTCCTTGACACCCATTTGTGGCAGTAAGTTTCAATCATTGTTAACTCGAAACCACTTCTGACACACATGAAAATTTTCCTTTAATGCTATTTGAAATTTTAAAGTAAATATCGGTAAAAACAAGTTGAGAGTGGTGGTTATTTTTGAAAACATCTGTTCAAACCACCTGGGCACCCCTGGAGCATCCCCCCTCAAGGCTTTGCCGGGTGAAAATCCATGATCCCTGCACACGAGGACAAATAACTCTTCCTCTCAAATAAGCCTTATTAGGTGACCTTAGTTCCAACTTGGTGTCCAGGACTATCACTATTTTTTTTTAAATCTTACTAAAAATACTGTGCTGAATGAGTATAAAGAATATTATTTATTTTTAATAACATATACCTCACAGTAACTCAAGAATCCTGAGGCACTAATGAAATCACTATCCTAGAAATCAGAAATAAAACATACTTCTATCCAAGATAAATAAAGATCAAGTATCTCTTACATGTTCTTCTCTACCCACACGTTCATGTTCAAGCCTCCTCTACTTCAAACCAAGCAATAAATGACAGCCCCTAAACAAACCCCAAAGCCCTTCTGTCTCCCTCCAAGACCTCACTTGTTCTCTGTCCTTGTTACAAACATTATACAATCTGCCTTCTGTCTCCACCAAACCATTGAGATTACTTTGGTAATGGGCATCAGTAATCTTTTATATGTCCAATATTTGGGAGTTTTTCCCCCAAAATTAATAGACTTCTTCTTTTACCTTATTTCCTTCTTCCTAATAGGCTTACTTTGCTGTTATTTGTCTAACATTTGAATTTAATGCTTAGTTCATTGATGGTAGATTGCTAGTTGCCGACCAATACCCATTCTCTCCCTGTCTTCCTTATAAGCAGAATGTCTGAACTATTTGGGGACAACAGTACACTCAGCTAAAAGAATAGATTTCCTAGCCTCCCTGACCAGGATACAGCTAAGGAACTAAGTCCTGGCCAACAAGACGTAAATGGAAGAGTTATGCAAATCATCTTAAAAGGAAGAAGATGTACCCTTCCTGTACCCATCCTTGCACTGCCTGCTCAAAATGAAGGCTGGAATGCCAAGATGATGGCTGGAGCTCTAGCAAACAGTTTGGACCACGGGGTTAACTTTAGAATGAAAGTCATATGTTGAATGCCAGAGGAGAAAGACAGGAACCTGGGTCTCTGATGACACTGTGAAGCCACTGTGTAGGAAAAATTCACTGTCTCTCCTTTACTCTCACACTACTACCACATTCACTATACTTCCAACCCCAGATCTGTGGGAGTTTTTCCCATACCAAGCAATTATGTGATACCAGCTGTATCCTATAATATGACTCAATTCTGACAGTATCTACCTGGAGACAGTGACAGATCTCACAGATTAAGGGCTCAGCCCCACAAGACTGCTCCCACCTCCACTTCGGATGCCAACTGCAAGTCCAGGTTGTTACCGTGCTCCTGATTGATGAGCTGTAAGTCAGAGATTCCCACGACCTCCTTGGGTTCAATTAATTTGGTAAAGCAGCTCACCGAGCTCAGAAAAACAGTTTACTTGTTTTTGTTAGTCCATTATAAAAGGATATGATAAAGGATACAGATGAACATCCACATGGAACAGGGGTGTAGGGCAAGGTATGTGGGAAAGGGTGAGAAGCTCCCATGCCTTCTCCAGGTGCATCACTTTCCCAGCACCTCCAGGTGTTCGGTGACCCGGAAGCCCCCTGAACCCTGTACCTTTGGAACTTTTATGGAGGTTTCATCATGTAGGCATGATTGATCACTAACTCAATTTCTAGCCCCCGTCTCTTTCCTGGAGGATATGGAATAGGGCTGTTAAATTCCAAGCTTCTAATCAAGGCTTGGTCTTTCTGATGACCAACCCCCAACCAGCAGCCCACCAAGAGTCAGCACATTAGAATAAAAGACACTCCTATCACCCAGGAAAGGAAATTCCAAGGGATTTAGCAGCTCTGTGTCAGGAACCAGGGTCAAAGACCGAATATTAGAACAAAAGATTTTCTTAGTGCTCTGATCACTTAGGAAATGACAAAGGTTTCAGGAGCTCTGTGCCAGGAAGTGGGGACACAGACCAATACATGTGTTTTCTATTATTTCACAGCCCTTGGTTCACCATATCAACTCTCGGTTCATCTATATTTGGGCTTCTGTGACATTAGAAGAAAAGGTATTTCTAACTTGATTATCCCACTCACTATTTGAGGATCTCTGTCATATGCAGCTAATCTGAATCCCAAGTGATACAGTTCACCATTGGTTCAATTCTGGATATTGTTATGTAGTATTCTGATTTTCACTATTTTACAAATACCTGTAATTGTAGTTTTGATGTTCTTTTACCTAATGAAAATTAAAAGTTATTCTTCTGAATTACCAAGTGATTGGGCTTTGTTTAAACTTTTATTGGTCTTGCCACATTGTGTTCAGTGGCCTATAACTGGCATATCTTCATTTATTTATTTTCTGTCTCTCCTACCAGAGAACAGGGGCCTTATGTCCCTTATTCACTAATTCCCAATGACTAGAAGAATCCTTACCAAATATAAGCACTCAATAAATATTTGCTGAACAAATTAATGTAGTCTGTGCAGTTTAGATCTTTTAAACATTTGTTTACAGTCCAGTATATGAAATTTCATCACACATAAGAGGGAATAATAATAAAAGTAAACATACAAGGGAAAATTGATAAATATGAGAGGAAGGCAATCCATCATTATTGGTAAATAACAGAGCAAGATTATATCACAGAATGGAAAAACACTTCCATTACAAAGGAGATGAAGTTACACATATAGTATGATTACAACTATGTACCCAAAACTCAAGATTATGCCTAAATAAGAACTAAAAACATAATAAAAGAGAATATAAGTAGTGCTTCCTTGAATACTATAAATTTGAAAAATGCAACTTAAAATATAGTAGGCAGCAGAAAGACAACCAGAAAAAAGGACCACAGGAAACACATATCCAATACATTTCAAGAGCCATCACATCACTGGTTAATTAAAAGTGATGAAACAGTAGTAACACAGGCATCTCCCAGTTAAGAGCATAATCTGTTCCTCAAATCTAATATTATGTATAAAAATGCTAAGTGAAGCATATTTCCCAATATTTTAAACGGGAAAAATTAAAATGTGTTACATATCAACTGAAAACCTCCAAAGACTTTCTTAAAACGAAACTAAAACAGGGTAAAATGCCCCCAAATGTAACAACTATTGTGTTAGTCTGTAAACACTACTTCTGATTTAACAACTGAAAGCAAACAAACAAACAAGGTTACCAGCAGCTGCTCAGTCAAGGAAAGTGGCCTTTCTCAGTGCTCAGAAGGAAATCCCCCTCAGACGACACCTGGAGAGCTTTTCAAATCATCTACACCTGAATCTGATGATTGTATTTGGCATGTCAAGACTTTTCTTGCATCTTGTTTTGTTTTGAAAGCCGTATTAAGTTTTGGAAAATAAATATAAATTTTGCCCTTGTAAATATCAATTGAAAACACTGTATTGAAAGACTTCTATGCTATATGAAATTTGGATATCAAAAACAAAAAGGTGTTCTACTTGGAAACCAATAACCTACAGGGAGATGGTCTGTGGGGTATGCCTGCATTTGGAAGAGATATCTTTTCCTACATCCTTCAGACAATCTGATGATATATGAACTGAAGGTCAAGAGTAGATAAAAACCTTATTAAGTTGGGGATAGCTAGATCTTTAAAATCATTTCTCATTTTTTGAGTTGTGTCACTACTATTCACTGTTATTCAAACCAAAATCTACTCAGGGTTGACCTTAATATACAGCAAGCTTCATGTAAAAGACACTTTCGCAAATGGAAAAACACTTTGGCGCTGAAAGTCATCCACCTAAAACAGACACTACTCTGTGTATTGGTTGTTTAGACCATCAATTTCTAGAAATTTCTACTGAATAAATTATCTAGTCCTACATTAATGAACTATATAGCATTACAGCAACCTTAAAGATAAAATACAAATGTTCTTCTCTAATGTTATCATATTTTGTTTATTTTTAATGGAAACTGAAAAACATGTTAAAATAGTACCATGACCCCAGAGTTAAACTACTATTAGAATATTTTTGTTCAACACAGTTTTTAAGTTAAAAAGTATCTAATTACTACATACATTAAAAAATGCTTTATCAGGGGCCAGCCTGGTGGTGCAGCAGTTAAGTTCACAGATTCCACTTTGGCGGCCTGGGGTCCGCCGTTTTGGATCCTGGGTGCAAACATGCCTGCTGTAGCAGGCATCCCACATATAAAGTAGAGGAAGATGGACATGGATGTTAGCTCAGGGCCAGTCTTCCTCAGCAAAAAGAGGAGGATTGGCAGCAGATGTTAGCTCAGGGCTAATCTTTCTCAAAAAAAAGAACAAAGGCTTTTTCAGCTTCAAATGACTGTTTTTAGAAGCACAGAATTATTTTAACAGATTTTTTAAAAATTCTGTGTTGTGGTAGGTACTATTAACCTGTGGATAGATTTTTAAGACCATTTCTCATTTTTTGAGTAGTATGGATCTGTTTTTTACCACAGTTGAGGAATCTGCTTCCCAACACTCTTGTCATTCCATCCCTCACCCCAGCCCACCACCTTGCTCTTGGATTCCAGTAGAACTGAATTAACAAGTCACTCATGCTTTTCCTATCTCCAGGCTCTGCTCCTGTTTCGCACTGGGAATGCACCTTAGGAATCAGTGGTAGCTCTCAAGGAGCACTGGGCAGCTGGGAGACGAGGGCTGGAGGGAAGCTTACTTTTAACTCCACATCATTCACATTTTCAGTTTATATCTGATGAGTGGATTATGCATTAAGTAATAACTGATGGTTAAGTCAGTTCAGCTGTCCCCTCTTGCAGGAAGCCTCCTCTGATCCCAGTGTCTCTCCTTATGCTCTTGTAGCCCTTGTGCATACTCCTACCCCAGCACTTGTCACCTCATACTGAAACTGTCGATTTGTCCCCAGAAGACTGCAATTCCTCTACGGCATGGACCACATCCTAGTTGTAATTATATCCCTGAGCCTAGAACAGAACTTGAAATATAATAAGCTCAAAGTAAGAGGTAGCTGAAATAAATACAGTAACAACAAAGTTTCCAAAATGTTGAGAATCATTTGTAACCAAAAATTATTCTAAGAGACAAATGATCACTATTTAAGTCCAAACTAATTTTATTAATAACAGCACTAACATTATTGAGCCATGTGCCAACCAATGTACTAAGAGTTAGATATATGTTACACCATTTAATCCTTAAACATAATCTGGCATGTTAGGAACTTCTCTTAACCCCACTTAGGTGGTGAAGAAGCAAAGGCTTTGCAGGAGTTCAGTAGTTTAGACAAGGTCACGTAGCTGGTATGATACCACTGTGGTGTCAGATATCTCCACTATGCTCACTTTCTGAGAGCTGGAAAGACCTCCTTGGGGTTCCAGTCAAATACTCTCTCTAAACACTAACTGCAAGAAAAACCACTGCCTGAAAGCTTCTAAAGGGTAACAAACCAATCAACCAACAAAATTAGAGATGGAATATGAAGGAAAGTCAAGTTTCTCAGTAAACATTGTACCAAATGGTGACCAAATAACATGATTAAGGTGCTGCCCGGGTGGCGTAGTGGTTAAGTTCGCCCACTCTGCTTCCACAGCCCAGGGTTCACGGGTTTGGATTCTGGGCGCAGACCTACAAACTGCTCATCAAGCCATGCTGTGGCTGCATCCCACATACAAAATAGAGGAAAACTGGTACAGATGTAAGCTCAGCAACAATCTTCCTCAAGGAAAAAAAAAAGTTTAAGATGACCGATTACGAGCATAAGTCTTGGGAAATTATCTTATGTGTTGGTTAGAATATTTAGGAAAAACAACTATACGTAATGTTGAAGAAACACGAGCTCAAGATAAAAATGTTTGTACATGAGACAATTAACATGTTGTACTTTCTACAACCCTCCATGATCTGATTCACAAATTTCTGCTCTCTGCTAGGGGCTTTTTAGCTTCTATAGTACCTTCTCTGCTTTACACAAGCTTCAGTAATGACTGTTAATACTAGAAAGAAGAATATAAAACGGTATTTATAATTCTTTTCCCTAGAAAAATTATCTTCTCGGGGCAGCTTCTGATGGTTATCCTTTCTAAAAATAAGTAACACTGAAAGTGTACAAAGAGGATAAGAGCCAAAGATCTCCCTGCACCTCCAAACATTCAGATCAAAAAGAACTCAACTGTGTGGCTGCACCATAATTTACTGGCTCTCTACTGAAGGATATTTCATTTGCTTCCAATCTTTTGCTATTATAAATAATGTCACAACGAATAATCTTGTATATACTCTACTTTATGTGGATGTAAGTATGTCTCAGGGTAAATTACTAAACATGAACCACTCGCTCAAAGGGCACGTGCATTTTTATTTCGGTAGATACGACAAAAGTGTCCTTCACAGATGAAGTTGTATCGATTTATATTCTCACCAGAGATGTATGAGAGGACATGTTTCCTCACTAATTTTTGTTTTGCTTATAAATATCTTCTTTTATTACAAAATTTGCACTTGACCCTAGGGCAGTTTTGAATTCAATATACTCATGGTAACTTGATTATCAATTCAAAATGCATTTATTTTAGTGATAGATCATAGGACCAAATAGAGTAACATAAAATGTATGTTCAGCTACAAAGTTGTTTTTTTTTAATTAAGCTTATGAGTTTACAACCTTGTGAAATTTCAGTTGTACATTATTGTTAGTCATGTTGTAGGTACACCACTTCACCCTTTGTGCCCTCCCCCAGCCCCCTTTCCCCTGGTAACCACCGAGCAGTTCTCTTTGTCTGTATGTTAACTTCCACCTATCCTCACTGATATTTTTATGTATATTTAAGGGCCATTTGTATTTCATTTTCCATTAAGGGTTTGTATCTTTTGCTTATTTTTCTATTGGTTTATCGGTCTTTTTCTTAATGATTGGTAGTAGTATTTTCATTAAGTTTAAAACAGTTTAGTACTTTTTAAACTTTACTAACTTTATTCGCTTTATTTTAAAATATAATTTAAAAATCTTTTTTTCAAACTGTCCCTATCCCAAAACACATCATTACATAACAGAAAAAATTCAAGGAAAGAAACGAAGGGCTTGACTAGTATTTTATAAAGTCTAAAGGCAAAGAACAAGAGCTCTTTTTCCTCTTATATTAACAGATCATGAAGCAAAATGATGATTCACAAGGGAGATAATTCTAAGAGGGAAATGTACCTTTTTTTCATATGGTGGGCATTACAGTTTCTAGTGTTTTGGGACTTAAATTTTTTACCTGGAGATATCACATACACATAAATATGGAGATACCACAAAAAATATACATATGCGCATACTCGTGTATACATACATACGTGTGTGCGTGTCTCTATACATTTGCTTCAAGTATTACAAATATTTGCTCCATTTTAAAACAAGTAAAAAAAGATCCACACATAATTACACACTGAAGTAATAAGGCAATAGGGAAGATTAAGTACTGCAGATATTTGCATCAAAACTCTTTTCAGAATCTTCCTCACACACTGAATTTCTCTGGCCTAGAGTTACCGAGTGGAAAAAAAAAAGCTTCTTTCCGATCTTGAGAATAAACATTCAAAGCAGAGGGACCAGGTAAACAGAATGCTTTAAAATGTACGTATCCAAAATAGATATAAATTCAAGTCAATGTTTTCACTGAATAATTTTTTATTTAAAAGAATACGTATTTTTAAAATTCAGGACATATAAAGTCCTAAACATGAAATATAGATTATAAATTTTCATTAAACCATTTTGGAGAGTTCTAAGTAAGTTATTTATTAGATCTTACTCTGTGTTTCAGGCCATTCCAGTAAGCACTTTCCATTATAACTCATTTAATCCTCACAACAATCCTAGAAGGTAGGTGCTCTATTATCCCCACTTTACAGATGAAGAATTGAAGCAAAGGGACGCTGCCTAAGATCACAAAGCTCTAAGAGGCAAAGATAACATTCAAACACAGACAGTGTGGCTCCAGAGCACAGGCACCCCAGTCACAAAGCTGTCAAAAGAGTGCTGTAGGCCACGCAATCGCATGGATCTACCTCATTGTCTTGCTAGTATTATCAACGTTGACAATCAGGATCGAATCTTAACAGCAAAGGAGCATATTATGACAAGGGCATCCAACTATCATTCTTCCTAATAACCTCTTCCATCCTTCCCCACCTTGAACATGGCCCACTGGAGAGCATTCTGCCAGGTACAAGATGGCCAGGGTTAGAGCCAAGCCTGCATGCAGTGGAGGTACATCCAAACAGAGCTACCTAAGTGTAGTTCACACAAACCAGGATGTAGTGACTGATCTAGCCGAGAACTACCCTGCCCTTGCTTCCCCATTTATGTACCCTGACAGCTTTTGCTTTTGGCTAAGGACAACTGTATGCAATCTATCCTTGTCAGAATTCCTTGATCACTTTCAACTGAGATCAACAGCTGGAGACTAAGACAAAGCCCTCTCTTTAGAAGGTCTACCAAAGTGTTCAGTTTGGGCAAACGCAGGATGATCTGCCAGGAGTATCCAGAGATTCTCAGAAATCACTGGATGTGCTTGATTGCCCAGGGGGCCTACCAGGTTCATTGCCCCACATTCCCTGTTTGGTACCATATGGATGCCTTGGCTAAATATGGTACATTTCCTAGGGTTCATATGAAGCAAGGCGCCATGGCTGCTCTAGGGTAGCCCACACTAGGAGGTCTGCAGAATCCAGAAGTAAATACAGAAGGGTATTAACAAGCAATGGTGATATCTTGGCCCAGAAGATCACATATGATTTTATTTATCTCCCTCTTAGATTCAGAAGTGGCTACACCTGCTCTAGAACCAAGCCTCATGAAAGCCAAGGCTCCACAGAACAGGCTGTCCTGGTTAGGGTGGAACTCCAAAGCAATCCCTCGGCCACAATGAGGTAGCTGCCCAGCGCCTTTCTCAGAAAGCCACTTCAACCATTTAACACAAGGTCTATCCCACATCAGCGGCCATCTCCCAGGTTTCTTGGTCTAAACTTATTTCTCAATACCCTGAGATCAAGAGGAAGAGGTGCATGGGGTGAGAGTGTGGGCCTCTCTCTGCTGCTAAGATAAGGCTGTTTTCAGCAGTGGCTGTGATGCCTCTTTAGGGAAGCACTTATTTAAGCACCACAGTGATGAAAATGCCTGATGCAGGGGGGCTTTATGGATTCCTCCCATAGGCCACCTCAAGGATGTTTTCAAGGCTGAGTCTCAATCCATACCTCCAGACATACAAGTCTATCCAATGGGGAAGCTGGAATGTTCAGCCACGCACACTAAGTCAGACAACAATGACTTCCAGAGGCCTTGTTTAAACTGGCAATGTAGTGTCGAACCATTCCACTCACTACTAAGCTTGAATTCCTCTTATGTGGGTTTAGGAGCATTTCACCCAGTGGAACTAGCAAAGAGCTCTTTACCATTTCCTGTTAGGCAGGACTATCAAATATATTCCAAAAAAAGTGAAGTTAGGAATATTTTGTAATATTCCTAGAAAGAGATGAAGAAAAAGTCTTAGTCTTACAAGACAGTAACAATAAATAAGGCATTAACTGCAAGAGAGTAGGAATTCTGAGGACTTGCTTAGAATAACCTTTAGTTTTAGCATCTTTCACTCTAAAAAGTGGTGGAAGAAGGAGTTTACTTGAACCAACCAATTCTCAACCAAAAAACCTTTAGAAAAATAAGAAAACAGGACTAGACTGGGTGGGTTTGCTGGCCAGACCCTGGAGGAGGAGCAGCCCTGAAATGTAGTACACACTTTACAGAGAAACACAGTTAGTTGGAGAACTAAGCATGTAAAGCCTTTAAAAAAAAAAAAAAGTTTTAACATTATAAATCAAAAAGAAATTTGGTTAGGGTGATGAAAATGTTCTGGAATTAAGTAGTAGTGGTGGCTGAACAACTTTGTAAATATACCAAAAATCACTGAATTGTACACTCTAGGAGAATTTTATGGTATATAAACATCTCAAGTTTAAAAAAAAAAAGAAACATAGACACAGAACATTTGTCTCTCCATTTCCATGGTTCTAAGGAGTTTCTATCCAATTGTGGGGGATGGGGGTCATTGCCGAGGGGAGATCGACAGAATTAAGAATGGTTACCTGTGATCTTTGTCGACTTTAGTTTTCTGGCCTAGCAGAAAGCTTTTCTGCTTTTCCCTAGATTCTCTGACAAGCTGGATGCATTCATCCTGCTGAGGTGCACAAAGTTGTTCAGATAAATGGTATCTTTTTATTATCTTTTAGCGCTTGTTTATTCTAATAGCCCGGGGTGGAGGTAATCATTTCTGGAAACCTGAATCCCTGCATACGTGCATTCTTACATTCATTCTATAAATATTTATTAAATGCATACTACAGGCAAAGTACTATCGTAGGCACTGAGGATATAGCAGTGAACAAGACAACATCCCTCCTCTCACAAGCTTACACTGGAGTTGGGGAAGAGACAGACAATAAACACACAAGTCAGGTGGTGATATGCGCTATGGAAAAAACAGGCAGGGAAGAGGGATAGGAATGCTGCCGAGGAGGAGTACTATTCTACAAGGGATGGTCAGGGGGTAACTCCCTGAGAAGGTAATATTTGAATGGAGTCTTGAAGAAAGTGAGAAAACAAACCCCCCAATGTTAGGGAAAGAATATTACAGACAGAAAGAACAAATCCTAAAAAAATAAAGAAATAAATATAAAATATAATAAATAATAAAGAAAGAAAGAAATAAAAATAAATATAAAATACAAACAACCAATGGAAAATTGGGCAAGGTATGGAAAAGCGATTAAAAGAATGGCCCAAAACATGAAAAGATGCTCACCCCACTAATTAGAGGAATGCAAAATAAAACCACAAATAGATACCAAGTCACATCCATCAGACTGGCAAAATTTAAAAGCTAACAATACCACACATTTGTGAGGATAGAAAATGGAAACTCTAGTACACTAGTCTCCAAAGTATAGCCACTCTCCTGAGTACTTTGAAAAAATCTAGTTAAGTTGAAGATGTGAATATCCTACAATCCAGCAATTTCCACCCCTAGGTATGAACCTTAAAGAAATTACTACACATGTACACAAAGAGACACTTTCAATAATGTTCATTGCAGAGTTGAAAACCTCAGAAAAACCCAAATGCCCAAACATAGGAGAATGAATAATACACTGTGGAATATCTATAGGATGAAATGCTATATAGCAGTCACAATGTCTCAAAAACTAAATGTATCGACATGAGTAAATCTAACAAACACAACATTAAACAAAGAAAAATAAGTTGTAGAAAGTGGAGAATGGAGAGTTATTATAAATGGGTATGTAGTTTCAGTTTGGGCAGATGAAAAAGTTCTGGAAGTAGATGGTGGTGATGGTTGCAAAACAATGTGAATGTATTTAATGCCACTGAACTGTACATGTAAAAACTGTTAAAATGTTTAAAAAATTTTTTAAATGATCAAAAAAAACCCAAGTTGCAGAACGATACATATAGGATGATACTATTATGTACAGATTTAAAATATGGAAAACAGCTCTGTTGTTTAAGGAGTTGTAAATACAGAGTGAAGTATATAAACAGCATGGAATGATAAGCACCAAATACAGAATACTAATGACCTCTGAAAGAGAGGGAAGGAAAGGAAATATGATAGCAAAGAGGCTCACAGCGACTGCAAAAGATTTATAATATTTTATTTCTTAAGTTAGGTGGTAATTACATTGGCATTTACCATCTTATTTATTATATCTTTTTATATATCCAAAATATTTAATCACACATACAAAATTAGTGATAGAGACATTATATTTTAAAATTTAAACACAAGTACCCCATGATGTTTTCAGATGTTTCTATCTAGATCTTATGAGGCAGGCACTGTTATTAACCCCATTTTACAGATGAGAATACTGAGTCCCTTGCCCAATAGAATACAGCCAAGAAATGGTAGGAGACAGGATTCAAACCTGGGTAGTCTTATTTCAAAATCCCAAGCTCCTTACTACACAAGACAGATTGTTGGGAAACTAAATATATGTCAAGAGAGGAGTGGACAAATCCAATTTTTTCGTTCACCAAACATTTATCATGTGGCAATTCTTTCATACTGTGATAAGAGCTGGGGATACCACAGTGAGCAAAAAAGACATGACGTATACCATGCCTTCTCTCAGGGACCTTTCAGTTCACTAGAAGAAACAGGGAACTAAGCAATCACAACCAACTTGGTAAGTGTTGTTAAGAAGTGTTCAAAGAAAGCACAAGGCACCATTCGCACATAAGTGCTGATATAGACTGAGGGAGAGGGAGCAGGAGGGACTCAGAGAAGGCCACCAAAGACCCATAAACTAAATTGTTATATCCATAGAATAAGAAATAACCCACACAATAAGAACGGTGCTGTAGTGGTGTATTTACTACTGCAGAAAGATGTCTATGACACACTGTTAATGGAAAAAAGTTCAAAATCAACACCTACAGCATTTTCTTGGAATGGACTGGTATAAATATATGCTCCAGTCTATACTAAAAGTGGCTTATCAAATCATTGCATAAAAAATAGATCGTTCAATTAAGTGGTACTGAATAACTAAATAAAAATGAATACTAAATTATATCCTAATTGGATTAAAGAGCTAAATTTTTTTTAATTGTGCAATAAAAGAACAGGAAAATATACATAAATATTTTTATAAACTAGGAGAGGTGGACGAGGACTTTTTAAGCATGTTAACTAAAGGCAAGACTCACAAAGGACAAAGATTACTAGATTGTAAAGAAAGAAGCTAGAAGACTTATACTAACAGATTTCAAAATTTAAAATTAACCCAGACTTGCTCTCTTATGCCATATATAAAAACTAATTTGAGATGGCTCATAAACCCAAATGTGAAAGAAAAAATAAGGCTTTTACAAAAAAAATAAGAAAATATCTTCATGAACTTGCAGTAGGCAAAGACTGCATAAATAGGACATGAAAAGTACTAACCATAAAACTTTTAAAAATTGATAAATTGGATTTTGTTAAAAGGAAGAACTTCCGCCTATCAAAAGATATTATTAAGAGTAAACAGGCAAAGACAGACTGGGAGATGACAACTTCAGCACATGTATCTGATAAAGCACTTGGATCCAGAATATATTTTAAAATGTCTACAAATCAGTAAGAAAATTACAATAATCTAAATAAATAAGGAACAAAAGATTTGAACACACAATTCACATAAAAAGGATATCCAAATGGCCAATAAGCATCTGCAAAGGTACTCAACATAAAACGTACTCACCAAGGAAATGCAAACTAAAACTACAGTGAAATACCACTAAACAACCACCAGGATGGCTAAATTAAAACAAACAGACAAGGGTAGGTGAGAATGTAGAACAACCAGCCTGCACACACTGCTAGTGGAGTATAAACTGGTACAATTACTTTGGAAAACCGGTAGTGTCTACTAGAGTGGGACATACACTTACCCTGTAATCTTACAATTCCAGTCTACGTATATACCCAATAGAAATGCACGTATATGTGCACCAAAAACACATACAAGAACGTCCAGGGGGCCAGCTTGGTGGCGCAGTGGTTAAGCTGGCACGTTCCGCTTCTCGGCGGCCCGGGGTTCGCCGGTTCAGATCCCGGGTGTGGACATGACACCGCTTGGCAAAAGCCATGCCGTGGTAGGCGTCCCGTACATAGTACATAAAATAGAGGAAAATGGGCATGGATGTTAGCTCAGGGCCAGTCTTCCTGAGCAAAAAGAGGAGGATTGGCAGCAGTTAGCTCAGGGCTAATCTTCCTCAAAAAAAAAAAAGAATGTCCATAAAAGTTATTTGTAATAGTCAAAACCATAATACAATTCAAATGTCCATCAATGACAGAAGCACTAAATAATCTGTTGTATAATCATATGCTGTACAGCAGTAAAAATGAACAAAAACCTGTTACATATAATGTGATGGAGGAATCTCAAGATGATACTGAGCAAAAAAACAAAATCAGACACAAAAGAATACATAATAAATGATTCCATTTGGATAAAATTCAAAAATAGGCAGAAAAAAATAAATTTAAAAGTTCAAGAATACGCAAAATTAATCTACAGCGACAGAAGTTGACAGTTGTTCATGATATTTTAAATAAAAAGTAGTTGCAAAAATATGCACAATATGATCTCATTTTGTAAGTAAAATACACAGGATTAAACAGAAGTACTTCAAAATGTTAGTAGTAGTTGTCTCAAAGTCCTGGAATTATACATAACTTCTTTCTTTGCTTCTTTATATTTCTCTTTATTTCTCCCAAATTTCTATAATCAGCATGTAATATTTTTATAATCACAGATAAGAACATCAAATATTAAGTGTTTTTTAATCTGCAAATTGTGGGCCACATGGATACACTGGTTTATTTAAATATTAGATAGAGAGCTATCTCACTAACCAAGCCCTTCTTAACTACAGAACAACGTTACTCCGATAATGTCAGGTCAGAGCATGCTCACATCTGTACAAATAGGGCTCGTGTTCATTTTTGATATCCAAGAATGTGGAATGCATGGAATTATTTCTTTCTTTTCAAATGAGACTTCAAGAATAGCAGTATTATTGCTTAAACATGGAAAAGGACTAATTACTTCAATTTCCTACCGGATCTTTGACTTGGCATAATAATGCACCACCAGAAACACACCTGGTCACACTGCTGATAAAAGTCTCCTGCCAAAGGTAGGCAGTGTTGTCTTATACAAGATGGATTTCTCTTTCTTAAGAAAATGACTGTTTCACAAGTAGCTGTCACGAAACGAAATTGAAGCTAACACATTTTTTTGCTGTTATTTAGATGGAATTACTTTTTAGCCCCACATACTCAAGTGCCAATATATTTCTCCCCTCATATTTGAAAAGGAACATTTTGACAGAGGATAAAGAACTGGAAATGTAAACATTATACTTGCCAAGGGTAAAAAAACAAAATAAGCCACCTCCTGTCCTTTGGGTTGCACTAGCTAATAAATAAGCTGAAAATCTCGGGGCAAATCAAAATTCTTTGTTTATAAAGTTCAAGAAAGTCTCTCTCATCAAATGCCTTTCCTTGTTCAGGTATACTAAAAGCCTAAACAAGTAACAGAAGATATTCTAATTAAAATATTGGAAATAGCACTTTCATTTAAAAACTCAAATTTCATCAGATTATAGTAATATGGGTGACCCTAGCTAGTAAGTATAGTCAAAACATACGTGCTTTATTTTTGAGTGTTCAAGAGCAGTAAAACAGACCTTTTTCTAGAGCATCTACTGCACCAATAATAATAGATATTCAAAAGGAAATAACATAACTTGAGTTACCGAAAACTTTCTATTTTAAGAACAGGTTCCTGCCACAGATCTTTCTTAAACGACAACATAAACAATACAAGAATGAGAAACAAAAATTATAACTGCTAAAAAATGCTTAGAGAGCAACTGTCCTAATCTACAGGCAGAGAGTTTAAAGAACCCAAGGAAACTCTTTCAACCAGAATTACATGGACACAATAATGTTGTTATGTAAGAAGGTCACAGGTTAGAAATACTGTAGAACTTTGTGTTACGGCATTACTGTCAATGAGTCAACCCAGAGTACTTAACAATTGAATTGGGCATCCAAAGTCTTGTAACTTCAAGATAAGAATTCATTTTGTGGAAAATTTTGGCCGAAAAAAAAAGTAAGCTATTAAGCCATTCTACTAATGCCTACTTCTCATCTTCCACACTCTGAAACAGAACATATGCTAGATAACAATCTCAGGTATTGCCAACTCCTGCTGTTTACTCACATAAAAATCCATTCTGATTTTTACGATTTTTATCTCCTGCCTCAACAACAAGTGAAGATGATATGGCTAAAGGTGAAATTCTAAGATCAAGAAATTTTAGGAACCCAAGAAGCACCTAACCTGCTAGCTTTCTAAATAATCCAAGACAGATCAGAAACTAAAGTAATGTTTATTTGGTATTTCTTACATAATGTCAGTGTTAATCACCAAAAAAGACTTTGATTTGTCTTCTCAAACATAAAATAGGGGGAAAAAACAAGATTTAATCAGCTGAACAGTCAAGAAAATGTATACTGTACACTATAGAGCTCTGGTGAGTTTCCATTTATTCATTCTTTTAAAACATTTATCAAATATCCTAAAATGTGCTGTGCTAGACACTGTGTGGAATTCATACATGAGTAAGGAATTCAGTTGGGGAGAGAGAAACTAGGATAAAACAGAAGAAATAAAGTGTATTTACAGTCATGTGTCACTTAGCCACGGGGATATGTTCTAAGAAATGCATCTTTAGGCAATTGCGTCATTGTGTGAACATCATAGAGTGTACTTAGACAAACTTAGATGGAATAGCCTGCGACAAACCTAGGCTACGTGGTACTAATCTTATGGAACCACCGTTGTATGTGCGGTCCATCGTTAACCAAAAACGTAAGGTATATGGTTCATGACTTTATAGATAAAATACTTTGGAAGGGAGAAAGGGGCAGTTATTTACAACTGGAAAAGGCTTCACAGTAGAGGTAAGAAGGAAGCTGAGACTTGAAGGGTGCATAGAATTTCTACAAGTCAAAGAAATGGAAAGAAAGGACAGTCTAGACTCTGAGGAGATAACCAAGGACTTCGAGAAAGTGTTGGGCACATTTGTAGAAATTGCAAGTTAAGCAGGGAAGTATAGTATTCCTGGGAAATATCATGAACAACGAGTCTGAAAACGTTCACTGTAGCCAAACAGTGAGGGGTTAGAAATGCCAAAGTAAGTGCTGGGCAAAAGAGAGAAAGGAAGGTTTTCTGGGACAGTGACACCCTTATCTGGTTGCACATCAAAGTCACCTGGGATGTTTTAAACATCCTGCAGATTCTCCAATCCCACTAGGAACAGGAAACAGTCATTATTTAAGCTCCTGTAGTGATTCTCAGTAATAGTCAGATTTGGGTAGAGCAGGAAGGACTGCAGGGCAGAAGCAAAGAGAACAGAAAAGGGGAAATGGTTACAAGAGAAGAAGGCAGAGAAAACTAACAGAAAATACCATCCATTGAGATATGGGGCGAATGGAAAAGAAGAATCAGAAGGTTACTTAAGGTCTAAAAGAACAGGGAAAGTAAGTATGCCATAAGAGAAGACATAAGAAGGAGCAAGTGTCTGCAGGAAAAGACATTTAATTTGGACATTCTAAGGCTGAGTTCCTTACCCTTACTGGGTAGGAAATTTTATTCTAGAAATTCAAGAAAATTAACTTCATATTTAAACATGTACAATTTGCTGACACCTCTTCTAGGGTTGCTATGTACTGCTACTTCACCATGTCTTACTAATGACCTTTGGGAATGTGTATCTCTCTCCCTAAATACATGTAACGCGAATATTATATATAAGACAGACTGCTACAAACTTAAGAGGAACTCAATAAATACTTATTGAATAATAAAAGTGGAGGCCTAAAAAAAAGGTTAAAGATTTTATTGTCTTTTTTATTTTAAAAAGAAAAAAACATCCTCTATTTCTTTTTTTTTTTCTTTTAAAGATGTCATAATTCTTACCTTTGCTGCCAAGGCTTTTAAACTATCGAGGAATCTTTGCCAGAAATCCTTGAAGAGTGGGCGGTCGATTTTCTTCAGGCTATCTTTGGTGCTAGCATCTACACTGACGTATAGCTGGGTAACTGGCTTGAGATTCCTTGGTAATTTAAAAAAAGAGAGAAAAACCAAATTATGCCTAGGTAAGGCTTTTCATGACCAAAAACTTACAATCTGTAATAGATGTAGTAATTAAACATTTCACTAGGTCTAGAGACTTCTACTTCTCCCAGAAGAATGAAGCAATGATTTTAATAACATGACAAGATGATTCTTTTTAAAAATGACTGGACACCATCCCTAATAAACTGAAAACATTCACTTACTTAAAACTGATCCCTCTTCAAACACTAGGTTTGAGTGGAAAATAAATAAAACAAGATCTAGCATTAGCTCAGCACAATGAGAGCGGGGTCTCAGACCAAAGTTTCTCCATAAACTCTACCACTCAAGACTTATACAGCTGAAACCTCACAACTATGTGGGGTCTGTGCTGATGAGCCCTCTCCCACTGGAAGTTTTCTAAGGAACAAGAAAAAAACCCAAAAAGCTCAAGGCTTCTTGGAAGGGCACAAAGCCACAGCAATGCCTCACCTATGCCTCCGAGAGCAGGAGTGGTTTTAAAGTGAAGCCTTGTGTGGGCAAACAATGACCCATTCAGGGAGCTTTAAGCAACACAGAGCTAGAACAGCAATCAAGAACTTACAAAGGACCATCCCCCAGAAGAAAAATGTATGCTGCAGATTCTTATTTTTCTTTGCCTTCTTAATAAGTACCCATGCATACCACTCATTTTTCACTTTTCTCAAATTCATTGACTCATTTCACAATGTCATTCTTATCTATTAAATTTCTTGCCAGTTACGTTTTAAGCCCAGATTGTACTTCTTCCAAAGCCTCTCTGTTCTCCCTTCAAATGGATCTCATAATTCATTCTCTTCAATGAACAATGAATTTAGAACTAGAAAGAAGAAATTCCTCCTTAACAATCCTCTGACCAAATTCTTCCACTATTAATTTACTATAACCATTCCACAATTTGTATTTACTCCTAGAATGTTATTCATGCATTTTTTTTGCTTCAAAGTCTATACACTTTTAAAACCTGAGATATAATTCACATGCCATAAAATTCACCATCAAAGTGGTTTAAGTACCTTTTCTATCAGAATCAGTGCTATCAATCTTTTGAGTGTAAGATCTTGAAGGACAAGAACCATATTTTTCTTTTTATCCAGCCATACGGGCAGACACTTAAAGCTACTTTTTTTGTAGTTGATATTGTTGACCTCAGCTGAGAGAACTTTTAAGGGCATATAGGCCAAACAAATGTTCGTAATGGTCTGGCTTAGTAACATATAAAAAAATCAGAAGAGTCTAAACCCCAAGTTAGTAAAACTGGAGAAACTCTGACCAAAATTAGGAAAGAAGAGATTAAAATATTGGCAGATTCTCATTGCTTTAATCCCTCTCCAACACTAACACACAAAGGGAATCCTTAAAAGTTCAGTAACGTGTCACTACTGAGCAAAGGATATCGACTACTGAAAATGCAAAATAACAGCATACTGTAATAGGAGCAGTGTCTCATCACCCCTTTTGCTGGCGGCCTCTTTAAAAATAGACTCGCTATGCTACTGTAACTGGACTTTACGTTATAAAAAAATGAAAAGATTGTCTTAATGGATACTGCTGGCTATCACCTTCTCATACTTACAGGACTTTGTCATACAGCTGCCTGATGCAAAATGGGAACTGGTCTGACCTTTTCACTATGCCTCCATAACTACTTAAGATTATGAACAGTAAATTCCAAAGGCCATAGTTATTTTACAAACCTCCATCATTTGTGAAAAAGGAAGCCCTGGACAATGACAGTACCAAAGAGGAATTTCCGTCAATACTAAATGCCTGAGACGTTATTATCAAGGAAGTTGATAGATCTCTTGCTAGGGAGCAGAGGAAGAATGAAGAAGAGGAAAAGTCCCTAGGAATTATAGAGCTCATTCCTAAGGGACTCAAAAGCAGTAAAAGGATCTTGGAGAAATTTGCTGAGCCTCAAGGATCTTACGTCTGCCTAGTACTGGCCTCTATTCCTCAGGACAGGCAATAACACTACCAGCATGGGCATGTGACCATCTCCAGTCTATACAGAGATAGCATCATTTTAGTTTGCAAAAAGCAAGAGAATGTTATATCCTTAAAATCAGCATAATAATTCCTGTGTCTGAGATTTTCACATTGCTGCTGAGGAGAATTAAAAAGGACAATAAAAGGGATATATAACCTTAGCCCAATCCCCAGTGAAAATGCCCAATGAATCTTGATATGATTACTGTGATGACCCTTAATCCTGCTAATTTTAAATCTGAATTAAGAATGATCATATATAGAAATGCATTGTAATAGAACAGAAAAACCCCTCTCTCTTTTTCCCTCTCTATAGAAAGGGAAAAGGGGGAGACATTTATGCTTGTAAGAAATCAAGTTGCTTAAACAGTAAGTTTGATGCTCCTATTGGACAAAAAGTAACCCAAGTGGCCCGAACATCCAATGCTATTATCTCTAAGAAAATCTGGGGCTGTCACATCAGGCCAAATAATTTAGGAGGTGGGAAGGAGCATAAAGCAGAAGAAGAAAGCTATTTACCATTTACTGAGTACTCATCATGTGCTGGCACATTGTGCTATGTGCTTTATGTTCTCACTGAATCTTCATAATAAAACAACAAGGTAGCTGTTACTTATGCCCATTTTAGAGGTGATGAAACTGAGGTTCAAAGAGGTTAAGCAGCTTGGTCGAGGACCCACAAAGATAAGTGTCAACAACAAGACTCAAGCCTGAAAGTGACTCTGGAGTCTGTTCTCCTAGTCCTCCAGCAGAACAGCCAGTTTGTGGGCAGTGCAGGCTGAGCCTCTCGTCACAGAAAGCCAAGAGCAGTACTTCAAGTCTCACAGCAGCTTTTCTCCAAGTGTGGTCAGGACGATCTGCATCGGATACACCTGAAACTCAGGTGCTTGGGCAACTCTTCCAAAACTCCATCAGTCGCCAGGGATAGGGCCTTGGAAAGTGTATTTTTATATTGGTTTCAATAACTTCTCAACATTGATGAAAGAAATTGAAGATGACACAAATGGAAAGATATCCCATGTTCATGGATCAGAAGAATTAATATTGTTAAAATGTCCATAATACACAAAGCAATATACAGATTCAATGCAATCCTTATCAAAATTCCAATGGCATTTTTTAAAGAAATAGAAAAAATAATCCTAAAATTAGTATAGAACCACAAAAGACCTCAAATAGCCATAGCAGTTCTGAGAAAAAGAAAAAAAGCTGGAGGCATCACACTTCATGATTTCAAACTATACTACAAAGCTATAGCAATCAAAATAATATGGTACTGCCATAAAAACAAAAACATAGACCAATGGAACAGAATCGAGAGTCCAGAACTAAATCCATGCATATATGGTCAACTAATATTTGACAAGGAAGCCAAAAATACTCAATGTGGAAAGAACAGTCTCCTAATAAATGGTGATAATAAAACTGAATATTCACATGCAAAACATAAAATTGGACCCCTATCTTACACCACAAAATTAACTCAAAATGGATTAAAGACTTAAATATAAGACCTGAAACTATAAAACTCCTAGAAGAAAACATAGGGGGAAAACTCCTTGACACTGGTCTTGGCAATCATTTTTTGCATATGACACCAAAAGCACAAGCAACAGAAGCAAAAATAAACAAGTGTGATTACATCAAACTAAAAAGCTTCCACACAGCAAAAGAAACCACTAACAAAATCAAACAGCAACTTACAGAATGGGAGAAAATATTTGAAAATCATATATCTAACAAAGGGTTAATATCCAAAATATATAAGGAACTCATACAATTCAATAACAAAAAAATATAATCTGATTAAAAAATAGGCAAAGGAACCGAACAGACATTTTTCTAAAGAAGATACACAAACGGCCAATAGGTACACGAAAAGGTGCTCAACATCACTAATCATCAGAGAAATGCAAATCAAAACCTCAATGAGATATCACCTCACCCCGGTCAGGACCGTTAGACAAAAAGTAAGAGCTAACAAGTGCTGACGAGGATGTAGAGAAAAGGGAATTCTTGTGAGCTGCTGGTGGAAATGTCAATTGGTACAATCATGGAAAACAGTATAGACAACTCACAAAAAATTAAAAATAGAACCATCATATGATCCAGCAATCCCACTTCGGGGTATATAGTCAAAGGAAATGAAAACACTATCTTGAAGAGGGATCTACATTCCCATGTCCATTGCAGCATTATTCAAAATAGTCGAGGCATGGAAAAACCTAAGTGTCTGTTGACAGATAAATAGATAAAGAAAATGTTGTGTGTGTATATACACAGAATGGAATATTATTCAGTCAGGAGAAAGAAGGAAATCCTGCCATTTGCAACAACATAGATGAACCTGGAGGACATTATGCTAAGTAAGATAAGCCAGACAGACAAGACAAATACTGCAGGAACTCACCTAAATGTGGAATTTAATAAAAGGACAGTTTCTATTTGCTATTTTCTTCTCTATATATGGGCCATAATCTTATTTCTTTGTCTATATCACTTTTGGATGAAAACTTGACATTTTAAATAATATTATGTGGCAACTCGGTAAAAGAGCCAGAGGTAAGAATATAGGGCCTTTTCAAATCTTCCCACATGCCCACAGCTCTGCCCATGCATGTGGTCTTCGGATTCCCAGGAATATGCTGGAGCTTTTCAAAGTCCCCTATGGACAACTCATTCCCCAGCCTTTCCTTTTAAGATTTTGGTTAGCTTCTTGTTTGCCCCGTTATTGCTGCCTCAGGCAGCTGTGAAGTTATACAACTGCCAGTAATTGTTTGTGAGAAACACCCATGAAAGGCTTTTTCACTGGACAAACCCTGAGTCACTTCAAGTAAAGACAATCCTTGTGAGTGAGGGTTTCCAGGAAACTGCCACACAAGCCATATGATAACAGTTATCTGGGAATGGGACTTTGAAGGAGTTCCAATGCTGTTTTGCCCCCTCCTCTGACTGCCAAGCTGCTGGTTTTCACTATGACTGCAGGCAACTGGTTTTAAGGCTACTGCAGAGCTGGGGAAGTTGGAATGGAATAGGATACATTAACACATCACAAAGTTTACTGTTCTTACTGAAAGTCACTATTTTTCTAGAATAAATGCTTCTTAGATTGTTGCGTACCTTTGGTTAAGAAAAAGTTGATTCTGAAAATTTTTTCCAGGGTTCTCATTGTTTCTATAGAGGAAGAGGTTTTTGAATGTTTGTACTGGGCTATTCCTGCTAATATCCAACACACAAGTTTTGTTTTTATTTCCATCACTATTTATCACAATATTTTCTATGTCCATTGTGTTCTTCTTTGACCCATAAGCAAATAAGAAGCACACTGCTTAAATTACAATACTAGTATATGATTTCAATACTTTGTTGAAACTTGCTATAATGCCCAGCATATGGCCATTTGGCAATTGTTCTGCAAGCAAGTTCTATGCTCTTAAAAAGAAGTGATATTCCAAAGTTTCTGGTTTCGGTGCTCTATTTCTGTAACATAGGCTGAATTTGTTAATTTAGTTGTTCAAGTCTTCACTACTGCTACTGATTTTGATCTGCTTGTTTCATCTGTTTGAAAGAAGTGTGTTAAAAACCTACTATTTCTCCTTCTAGTTCTGGCAATTCTGAGATTATGTTACTGAGTGTTTACAAATTTGAATTGTTATATTGTTTTATGTTTATGTTTAATATTTTATTATTAAGAAAACTCCATTTTTTGTTTTGAGGAAGATTAGCCCTGAGCTAACTACTGCCAGTCCTCCTCTTTTTGCTGAGGAAGCCTGGCCCTGAGCTAACATTCGTGCCCATCTTCCTCTACTTTGTATGTGGGATGCCTACCACAGCATGGCATGCCAAGCAGTGCCATGTCCGCACCCAGGATCCAAATCAGCGAACCCTGGGCCGCCGAGAAGCAGAACGTGTGAACTTAACCACTGTGCCACCGGGCCGGCCCCAGAAAAGTCCATCTTACATAATGGTTCTTGCCTTAAAGTATACTTTGACAACATTACTTAGCCTACCTTTCCAAAGGTGAAACTTCTAAGTGTTTTTCATGTATTATCTCATATACTCACAATGTCACTATAAGGTAGTCATTATTACTATAATCATTTTACAGGTAAGAAAACTAGGCATTGAAAAATTACCTTTCCAGCGTCAGAAAGACAGCAGGAGATCCAGTGAAAATTAAACCCAGATCTCTTCTAGACCAGAACCCAAGTTCACCACTTCACTGCACTGCCTATCTAGACATGCATATTTCTTACAAGTGTTCCATCAACTTATAGACACAAGAGAAGACTATATTTTAAATTTAACATATTTACTACAAATAAACAGGCTGGCAGAAAAAGAAAACTTCTATTGAAAGGATCAGATGGTATTTATAATCAATCTTCATTTCATTGTAGCTGTCTTCGGTAACCACTTTGAGCTAACAATACAAGAAAACTTTATTTTTATTAAAATCCATGCATTTCTTCAAACACTTACTAAGCATCTAATATGTGAAGAGCTATCTAATTTATAGAGGTCCTCTAACACATATGGTGAAATTCTTAGCAAAAACTAAAGAAAACAAAACACAAAGTAAACAAAGTAACAGATATACAGGTGGAAAAAGCAAAGGAAAAGAATGAAGTTCACGCCAGTTTCAACGAAGAAGGTGCTCAAAAGTAAGTGTACAAAAGGACAAATTTGGTGGTGAGGGGAGTGTGGGAAGTTAAAGGTTAACTGTGCCACAGTTAAATATGAAACACAGCTCTATCTTATTATGAAGCCTGCTACCAGACAGAAAGTTGTGAATTAACAGTATCTACCAACAAAGAAAATATATAAGATTTCAAATGTAAACTGAAAAATAATATAAAATAAATAGATAAGAAAATTATGATAAAAGTAAAGGTGGACTAAAAGCAATATGCTTCCATTTTTCTTGGACTATGTGGTACTCTTGGTCTACCTTTCATTGTTGCACATTTGTTAGAAATGATAACAGAAATTTCTCTACTGGAAGAGAATCAGCACTGCAATTCCTCTGAAGAGTAGCAGATGACACAGCCTCAGGGTTGAGGAGACAACAAAATAGTGAAGAGTGGGGCAAACTGAGAAGGACAGGCTTCATCGAAAAGATAATCATTACTTGGTGTCATATTGTGATACAACAAGAAATACATATTTTGTCTTTGTCCCTAGTTCCTGGCACAGAGCTCCTAAAACCCTTGGAATTAAATCCTGAGTAACAGAGGTAAGAGAAGTAACTTTTGTTATCCATAAGAAGCCCCCTTCAACCATACCAGAATTTATACTAATGAGGTGACTCTTGATGGGCCCCTAGATAGCTTCAGGCTGGGGGCTGGTTACCAGAAGAACCAGCCACGTGATTATAGGATTGGAACTTTTTCAGTCCCACCCCCTAAACTCCAGGGAGGGGAGAGGGGCTAGAGACTGAGTTAATCACCAATGGACAATGATTTAATCAATCCTGCCTATGTAATGAAACCTCCATAAAAACCCCTAAATGACGGGGTCCAGAGAGCTTCTGGGTTGTTGAAAACTTCAAGGTGCTAGGAGGGTGGCACGCCTGAAGAGGGTGTGGAAGCTCTGTGCCCCTCCCCCATACGTTGTCCCATGCATCCCTTCCATTTGGCTGTCCCTGAGTTGTATCCTTTATAATAAACCAGTAATAGTTAAGTAAACTGTTTTCCCTGAATTCTGTGAGCTGTTCTAGCAAATCATCGAACTGAGGATGGGGTCATGGGAAGTTTCAGTCTATAGCTGGTTGTTCAGAAGCACAGATGACAACCTGTGACTTGTGATTGGTGTCTGAAGGCGGGGGTAGCCTTGTGGGACTGAACCGTTAACCTGCGTGGTCTGCACTAACTCCAGGTAGTGTCAGAATAGGACTGAACTGTAGGACACCAGCTGGTGTCCGCAGAGAACTGCAGAATTACTTGGTATGGGAAAACCCACACATCTAGTGTCAGAAGTGTTGTGAGTAAAAAAACAGATAAGAGTGAAGTGTTCTCGTGTTGTAAAAACAGCACTTCATACTTGGCTCTTGACAATTTTTGCCAGACTGTCTTTTTTCAAGAGTCAGATTTTGCCTAAAATCTGGATTTTAAATGTTGGCTCAAAAAAAGTTTTTAATCATGGTTCAGGACAAATAAGACCAGCTTCTCATTAACTGCCAGTTTGAGACCTCTGGTCTTAACAACTCTCTGGCCATCACACATAACCATAATTTTTTTTTCAATTGAGTTCCTGAAAAATACTGAGTCCCAGTAGTTCAATGTTATCCTCTTTGACAAGAAAAGTCTGTTTTGCTATATGGTACACTGCAAACATAGCCATAAATTCTTCCTCTCCCTATATCCATGTCCCCTTGCCCTGTAGCTTTGAGTGCCCTCTCACTGACTGACTCTAAGCTCAGCAGTGTGACTTGCTTTGGCCAATGGGAAGTGAGCAAATGTGACAGGGCAGACACTTGAAAGATACTTATACAGTGGGGCTTGCCCTCTCTTGCTTTTCTTTGAAACCCTACCACCATGTAATGAAGTTCAGGAAGCTTGCTGGAGGATAACAGGCTACATGAGCAGAGGCTCCAGCTCCAGCCAAAGCCATCATATACCAGCCAGCCCAGTGAATCTGCCAACTGACTAGACACATAAACAACACTGAGACCAGCAAAGCCAAGTGATCTACAGAATTATGAGCTAAATAAATGGCTGCTAGTTTGAGTGACTCAGTTTTAAGGTGAGTGGTTACAACAAAAGATAAATGATACATGCTACAGAATATCAGTTATATGCCTACCAAAAATACCATCATAAAAGCACTTGTTTTGGTAAAACTAAGGGCTTTTCCACAAAAGAAATGGCTTTTATTGTCCAAACACCATCGGCTCTATTACTAACACTAAGTGTCTTACACATCCTTGTCATTTTTATTAGCCTCTGTGTTGACAAACAAAAATATAAAGCTACTCAGAGTGTAACAGCTTTCTCATTTACCTGTTTGCTTCTATCTTCCACAAATCTTTGAGGACCACTCACTGTGAAAACTCCCCTCAATAGGCGCACTGTCAGCAAAGAGCCATATGTTTTGGAGCTGGAGGGGAGACTGAAATCCTCTTAAGGAAAAGTTAAGTACCCTGAAAAGGCCACTAGCCTGAATGTAACACTCGCATGTGGGTCAAGGGAAGACCAACTGACAAAGTCAAGATTCTCCTCAAAAGATACCAGAATATGGGTTAGTATTACTTCCTAGTGTAGGCTCAAAGATAAAATGGTTGCAAGAGGTTCACCTAATAGCTGAATTGAATCAGCTGACCTGTTATATAGAATTAGTACCACACACATTAGGGGTAACTTCCAAAATTAATGACCTCTGCATTATATTCATAAATCTATAGGCTACTCCTTCTGAAAAAAACTAAGACACTAGAGACAATTGGTATTTAGATTGCTCCTAATTCACAGAAATAAAGCAATATTATCTGCACTTAGAGAACTATTTCTCTTTCCATTTTCTCTTGGGCACAGGGGTGGGAGCTAAGGGAGAGAGCCCTTAGCTAAACCCAAAGAGGCCTTACGTGATGGAACAATTAGTTTAAAAGTAGATAGAGTCTCAGGACTATTTTGTATCATTCCTCTACAGTCCAGAGTATTTGAAACTTGAGTTTTATAATATATTTTAGTATCTCTTATGGCAAAGCCCATTGCTCTTCTTTTAAACTTTTTCTGAATTATTCACATCCTTCACTGGGGAAATGTGAGGGCAGGAGGTTGCCTTATATTTAGGACTCCTAACATTTGGGCACATACATTATTCCCAAGCCAGCAGGATTGCACTTCTTCAGAGACAGGTACACCTAAAGGTTATGCTCGTTATGCTCTTCAATTCGTCTCTATCAGGGTCTCAGTTATCAGAAATTCTTCCCAGATCCTAGCAATAATCTGTCAATCTCAGCTTTGGTTTTTTTTCCCCTCTGTTTAGATAGGTATTTCAGTGGATAACCAAGACATGTCACTCTTTTAAAAAAAAAAAAAAAAAGATTGGCACCTGAGCTAACATCTGTTGCCAATCTTCTCTCTCTTTTTTCCTTCTTCTCTCCAAAGGCCCCCAGTACATAGTTGTATATTCTAGTTGTAGGTCCTTCCGGTTGTGGCATGTGGAGTGCCCCTTTCAGTATGCCCTGATGTGTGGCACCATGTCCCCACCCAGGATCCAAACCAGTGAAACCCTGGGCCGCCAAAGTGGAGCACACAACTTAACCACTACACCACGGGGCCAGCTCCAGACTCCCTTTTTATATATGTGTGTATATATCCCAACACCACTCTATTCCAACTTCTCCCTCATGAGCCATCTGAAAAGTCAAGGATTTTAACCACTTGGCCAAGGGGGCTGGCCCCAACATGTCACTCACTCTTTAAAGTCCAAACTTAAAATGGCTACTTTCTACATTTTCTCTCCTATGCTCAGGAGAGCATATAACCAAAAAAGGGATGCAATTCTCTGAATCATGGCACCCTTAATATTAGGAGCTTGAAGAATACATTAAAAATCCAAAAAAGGAATGTCCCTTTTCTAAGTATTCCTTCTTTCTTGCATATTTCTCATAGTGCCAGTCCTGGGGGTATAGTGGTTAAGATTCGGTACTCTCACCACCGTGACCCAGATTTGTTTCCCAGTCAGGGAACCACATCACACATCTGCTACTGTGGTTGTCATACTGTGGTGGCTGCTTATTGCTGTGATCCTGAAAGCTATGCCACCAGTATTTCAAATACCAGCAGGGTCACCCATGGTGGACAGGTTTCAGTGGAACTCCCAGACTAAAACAGACTAGGAAGAAGGACCTGGCCACCCACTTTCAAAAGATTTGCCATGAAAATCCTGTGAATAGCAGCAGAGCATTGTCTGATACGGCACCAGAAGGTGAGAGGATGGCACAAAAAGACCAGGCAGGAGAACTAGGAGCCAGAATCGACTCGATGGCACTAACAAGAACTTCTCATAGAGTGCACTCTTCCATTTTTAAACTCTTGTGTTCAAAATGGGAGAAATTTGCTAATACCCTATTCCTCCACTTCTGCCAGCTTACGTCCTCCTTTTTGCCTCCCTCTCAATTTACCAGTACCCATACTACTAAAAGACTGGTTTAGTCAATCAAGAATTATTTATTTGGAACCATACACCATTGTATCCCATTTTTGGCTGACAGTAGTCAAGACTAGTACTGATATCTTATCATATCATGATTCTCCTGCTGACAAGAGGAGGCTCACCAGTAACAGTGGGGAGGAGAGACCCAATAACATCTACTGAACGTTCACTATGTGTCAGGCATTTTGCTGGACACTTTCAAGTACATATCTTATTTAATTCTCAATAATTTTCCTCAATCCATGATGACATTCACAAGGTAAACTACGCATGATCAAACAATGAATCATTCTCTCTGGTTACCATTTTATATGCTACTCCTAGCAGATTCAATTCTTTTTAGGCATATATGCCTTAAATTTGGCATAGACTCCTCCCATTTTCGTGTGTGAGGAAGATTGGCCCTGAGCTAACATCTGTTGCCAATCTTTCTCTATTTTATGTGGAATGCCACCACAGCATGGCTTGATGAGCATTACTAGGTCAGCGCCCAGGATCCAAACCTGCAAATCCTGGGCCACCAAAGTGGAGCACACAACTTAACCACTACACCACGGGGCCAGCTCCAGACTCCCTTTTTATATATGTGTGTATATATCCCAACACCACTCTATTCCAACTTCTCCCTCATGAGCCATCTGAAAAGTCAAGGATTTTAAACCTAACAAAAGTTTAAAAAAAAAAGGAATGGTGGCCCTATGCAAAATTTACACACTTTTTAAAAACTTTTTCCTTTTACCTTTTTATACAACTGCAAAAAGCAGCATTTTAGCTGTCTTTGTAACAAAGTCGCTGATTTCCATATTATTGCCTGGTAGCCAATAATTTTAATCAACTCTTTGATTTCCTATGATGCTAAATTTTAAACTTTGTGCATGACTGTCCATGTGCCTGTGTGTATGTGATCATTCTTTCTACACATTATAGTGTCTTTTATATTTGACAACTACTTTCTCCTTTTTTCATGTTATACCTTATTGACCAGTATTTACAAAACAAATTTGCAGTCAGAAAGATCATTGCCTTTTACTACTATATGGGAACTTGCCTAATACTTTACCAGTCATCTACCGAGCATTAACACTATACTAGTGGCATGAAGATAAATAAGCAGGGGTCACTGGCCAAGGAACTCACAGTCTAATGGGGAAAGCACAGGTAAATAACAACTAAGTAAAATTTAATGTTTTCAGCACTATAAAATGTGCACAGTTCAAGTAAAATGCAAAAACAGGTCATTTCCAGACCCCAGGAGATGGTCCTCTCCATCTGGAGAGCCCTCCCTCTAAGTCATCCAAATCAACCTCATCATCTTACCTCCTAAACCTGCTCCTTCCTTGTGATCCCTCTACTCTTACAGGGCACCATAATCTTAGCAACCAACATGGCTAGAACTCTCTGTGTCATCATTTAGTCCTCTTTTATGCAGGGATCTCAGAGTCATACAGTTTGCCAAGCTTATCTATTGTGCCTCAATATTATCTTGTTTTTAAGACTCCTCATTCTCACTGTTGTACTTTCATCCTTATAACTCTTACTTAAACAAGCCTATAATCTCCTATCCAGTTTCCTGCGTTTTGGCTCTCCCATTTTATACCATGCTAGTAGATCACTCTGCAGAAAGCAAGATCTTTCTAAAGAACGGCATTTGAAGTCCTCCACAATCTATTCCCAACCTTTCCAACTTGGTTTCCAGCTGCCAGTCTCTTTTGTACACTCTGTGGTTCAGATTGATTATATTTTCACAATGGTACCACAAATACCCTAACTCAGTATCTTTTGGGAGGTTCTTATTAAAAAGCTAAAGTTTTCAACCTCCCCAAGTACCAATCCCAGCTGTATTTTAAGATCCAAATTAAATGCCTTCTCTGAGAAGTTTTACCCTGCTTCTCCCATCTGGAAAAAACTGCATTCTCTTTTGAATTCCTGCAGCAACTTATCTGTGCGTCTAGTCTTATGTTCTTATATTCTATATTTTAATGTTATCTTTCCTAAAAGAACGGATTTTTAAGGGCGGGACCACCTTGCCCCCAAAAGCCAACAACTGTATCTAGTTAGTAATCAATAAAACCTTTTTGAGTATATTAACGCCTACTAGTTTTACTTTTCAGTCAAATACAGATTCAAGTAGTGTAGCTTAATAAGCTGGACCACTCACTTGATTTCCACAGGGAATTGTGCATTTGTGACCAGGAAACTGGAGATTTTACACTCATGGAGTAGTTTCAAAAACCTGTTGATTTCTGGGTACATGATGGGTTCTCCCACAAGGGACAATGCACAGTGCTTTACTGTCATTCCTTCTTCAAAGCGTTCTTCTTTGACACCCGGTACTCCTGGAGAACACAGTGAATAGGAACAAGCTCAATAAGGCACAAATAGAAGATATCACTTTTATTCTTCTTAAATAAAAATTTTTAACTTTTCTTAATGGTTCTTTGATTTCAGAGGGCAAATTAATTTTTGATACCAGCCAATAATACAAAACAAGGGCCAGAGGGCAAAAAAAACTAGAATTATTAAATCAGAAAAATCAGCAATCTCATTCTTGGTTTCAGGGCTTTAGTAGTAATTAAATTACAGCAATACAAGCAGGCTAAACTAACTTTGTTAGCTAATTATGGAACACAGCACATACTACTTTCCATAACCTGCTTAGCTCTGCATTCCTTCACGTTGGTCTAAGAAAATGAACGTAGTAAATCTACAAAGCAAAAGCCTCTCTAGACTGATCATGTCCATGTCCTCCTTCCTTCCTCAAGTATGTATTCTGAATTGAGAAACTAAATGTAGTTGGTCCAAAAGTACAAGAGAGAGAAAAAGAAGAAATCTGCAGTTCTCACCTCTGGCTTCATACTGAGAATCAACTAGAGAGTGTCAAAAACTACTGCCACCTAGGTCCACCACCAAGACACTGGAACCGGAGTGGGTGCAAGCCGGGGGTAATGGGAGCTTTAAAAGTTCCTTTAGTGATACTAATATGCAGCCAAGGTTGAAAACCACTAAATAAACCAGAGGTCCCCAAATATGTCTGCACACTGGAGTCACCTGGGAATCTTGAACCTTCCAAGCTCCAGGCAGCAGCACAGAGCAATTAAATCACCATCTCTGGAGAAGGAGCACAGGCACGAGGAGATTTTGAAGCTCCCCAGATGTTCAGACAAGTCTGGGAACACTGGCACACACCACTGGTCCTTAACCCTAGTCAGACACTGGAATTACCCAGAGAACTTTTAAAGGTCCCAATGTCCATGCAGTATCCCAAGCCAACTAAATTGCAGTATCGGGGGATGAGACTCAGGCATCAGTGTTTTTTAAATGCTCCCATGTGATTCCAGTGTTCAGCATGAGTTGAGAAGCACTGCACTAGACTCAAACGTAGAAGGCATTGATGAAAGTCCCTCAATCTAAGACTGAATTTGAAAGACTTGGAAACAGTGTAAGAAGGCAAATAAAAATCTCTCTCTTTTACCTGAGATATTTCCATCAATTATCTCTATGTTCCTTTTGAGGAACATATTCTCTCCAAGGGATACAGACTCCTCATGGAGACTGGTGGTGGGGGAAGCATGTTCACATTCCCTCTCGGTCACTAGTTTTTCAATCCTCACAGAACTGTTGTTAGGATTAAATGAGATAATGCATGTAAAGGCTTTAGCAGAGTACCTGGCACACAAGAAACATTCATTAAGAATTTGTTATTATCACTTGTATCCTCGTTTCTTAAAATAATTAAATCCCAGGCACTATCGCCTTAACAACAACAAAAAAACCCGTAGAAAATAAAGTTAGCTTTCATTGCTCGCTTGTGCCTTACCTTCCATGAAGTGATTTTAATTTAGACACACACACACACACAAGCTACTTGGAAATAAGCAAGTAGAAGTAAATATTCAAGAGGTCAAACCAACATAATACAGGCTAAAATCAGAACAATCTAAGAGTGGCAGGTGATATCTTCTTTTATGACATCAAACTGCATTTCTAAGAATGTATTTCATGTCAGTATTTCTGGATGAATAATTTTTTAGGTTACTGAAATCTAAGATCTTAACTCAAGTGAATCAAGATTTTAAATAAAACTTGACCCTTAACTCACTCTGTGTTGCCAAGATAACTCAGCACTAAACATAAAATTTCTTTTATGTAAAAAATATCACTAATTTTTATCCCCCCGTGAGCAAATGAGTAGAAGGGCAAATTTAACCCGCAAATTTAATTGCAAAATTAACCTAAAACTCAGAAAGCAGAATAATTGAGCACTGGCTAGGCCCTGACCCACTGGGAGTCAGATGCACCAGTTCCAAACTCTGGCTCTACCACTAAGCTGGTTTGTGCCCTTGGTCAAGCCACTCACCCCCTCTACACCCAATGCCTGATCTGTAAGATGAAGATTTCACTTTCTCTCTCTCTCACACACACACACACACACACACGCAGCTATTACAAGAATTCAGTGAAATAACTAGTATGATGCAGGTCTAGCACAGAAGCATTCAGAAAATATTAGCTGCAAATATTTTTATTATAATAACAATCATTTTGTGAATTGAAACAGAAACTCAATTTTTTAAATTATTTTATTTTTATTTATTATTGAATGGTAATTCCATTCAATATATATTTATTGATCACCAACTATGTGCCTACCACTGTTCTAGGCAAGTTTTCTATCAGTAAAAAGAGAAAAACCTCTGCCTTTGTGAAGTTTATATTCTTGCATTATCAGAGAATAAACATTAAACACAATAAATCAATAAATTCTATAGCAGAGCAGTCCAATAAAATTTTCTGAGACGATGGAAATGTTCTCTGTGTTATCTAACACAGTAGCCACTTGCCAGGTGACACTTCAGCACTTGAAATATGGCTAGTGTGACGGAGGAACCTAACGTTTTATTTTACTTAATTTTCACTAATTAAAATTTAAAGGGCCACATGTGGTAACATTAGGCTACCACAGAGAAAATGCATTTCTTTAGCACATGAGAAGGTCATAAGCAAATGGAAAAGAAAAGGTAAAGATCAGGAGTCCCAAGAAAAAAAAGAGGCAGGCTGCCCTGTGAAATAGGGTGGTCAGGATAAGGCTCACTGAAAAGGTGAGATCTGATTTGAAGGAGAGGAGAGAGAGGGCTGAAAAAATAAAGAGGGAAAGAACACTCCAGGCTGCAGACAGCAGAGTAAAGGCCCTAAAGTGGGAGCACGCTGACACTTTCAGAGTCTGAGTAACGTGGGGAGCCAATGCAGGGTTTTGAGAAGGGGGGGCCTAATCTAATTTTTGTTTTAAATGGATCACACTGGGTGCGACATTGAGAACAGATGGGCAAGGAGAGAAGCTAATCTGCCAAGAGGCCACTATATAATGTAAGCAAGAAATGTGGTGGCTTGAACCAAGGTGGTGACAGTGGAGGTGGCATGAAGGGATCATCAGCTGGATCTAGTCTGAAGGTATTGTCAACAAGATTTTTTAATGGATTGGACGTAGGATATAAGAGAAAGAAGTGTTAATGATTTCTACTGTTTTTGGCCAGAGCAAAAGAGTTGCCATCACCTGAGACAAAGAAAGCCTTGTGGGTAAGAGAAATTTTGGGGGCGGGGGAGCAGGGGGGACGGGAATCATGTGTTCAATTTTAGACATGTGAAGTTTGAAATATCTGTTAGATATCTGAATGTGTGTCCAACATTCAAGTTTGAATTCTGGGAGAAAGGACTGGGTAGAAATAAACATTTTAACACAGGGATGGTATTTCCATCCAGGGGCTGAATAATTTACCAAGGCAGTAAGTATAGAGAGAGAAGAGGACCAAGACTCAGTCCTAGGACACTTACATATCTGGAGAAAGGAAGAGGGGCCAGCAAACACTGCCAAGGAGCAGCCAGGGAAGAAAGAGGAAAATTTAAAAGCAAAGAGATCAACCACCACCGCCTCTCAAAGCTACAACCAAAAATATCTTACTTGCCCATTTAGACAACTACAAAAACAAGCAAACAAAAACCAAGACAAGGGGGCCAGCCCAGTAGTGCGGCAGTTAGGTTTGCAGATTCTGCTTCAGCAGCCCGGGGCTCACCAGTTTGGATCCCGAGTGCAGACCTACATACCGTTTATAAAGCCATGCTGTGGTAGGCGTCCCACATATCAAGTAGAGGAAGATGGGCATGGATGTTAGCTCAGGGCCAGTCTTCCTCAGCAAAAGAGGAGGAGTGGCAGATGTTAGCTCAGGGCTAATCTTCTTCAAAATAAAAAAGGAAAAAAAAAAACAAGACAAAAAAAGCCCTATGGGTAAAGCTTTTAAAGTAATGATTCTGAGATTTAAAAATTATCCTAATTTTCTCAAAAGTAAGGCATTGAGAGTATATGTAAAACCTTGGTTCTCTCCTTCAAAAAGCACATTTCTATTTCGTGCCTATCATTAGAGGTTATTACAGCAGTCCTCCGGAAAACAAGACCCTCAGGGACTCAACCTCATGCATTTCTTCACCGTCTTCACAGAAATGTGCCAGAAAATAAGATATCCTCTAATTTTCTAATAGAAAGAAGTCCCAGAGCAGGAAGACAGTCCAGGGAACAGCAAACACTATATTTCAGAAGCAAATCTATAGGGATAATTTCCCACTATGCAGCCCACACACACATGCACATGCACACACACACATCCAATCTGTTCTCTTCCTGTCTCCTTAAACTTTGTCCTTTTCACAACTACAATCTGCTTTGTTATTCCGATTTTGTTTTTTTCTTAAACAAGTTTTCTGATATTTCTCTTATCCTAAACAGCTTCCTGATCCTGGACAATCACTATAGTCATCAGATTAACTAAGAAGCATACCTTATCTCAGCGAAAGATGCCAAAGGAGAAACTTAAGATTCCAGAATTCTTATCCTAATGTTGCTGCAATAAGCCGAATGACACAGAAACAAACAGGGTATATTGTTCAGCATAGAGTATTGCTATTTCTTTTGGAGGGGCTGAGGAGGAGTGGTTAATAATGAACCTTTATTCTGAATACTTTCTTATGTCTTCTTTTTTTATTCAGGTATAATAGACATATATGAGTATTCCTATTTCGAAAGATTAGACCAATCAGAAATAAAATATTCTCTTCTTTCTTCTCACAACAATACAGTTCCTGGCCAAAGACCTTCCTAAAGACCCCTCCCGGCTGAACGTCATGTATATCTTCAATATAGCCACCTCCACTCTGAGACTTTCATAAATAAGCTTCAGAAAACAATTAGCAGGTGGTGTTCACTTCCCCCACCTGCCCCATGTTTCTTTTGGATGTGTACTTTAGCATATGTCGCTTGTGAAAACCATCTATTGGAGACCCTTTATTTTTTCCATTACTTCACTTCTTTCTGGCTTAAACTATAGATAAACCTCTAGCAAAAAACGATGTCCTTTTCATCTTTGTATCTTCAGCACCGAGGATGTTCCTGACAAAGACTGTTCACTCACATGACATCTGCTGAACTGATGGGAAACCGAGCTAAAGAAACTTCAGTCCCATTCCCTGAAAATTAGTTCTTCCTGCAGTGGTGGTATTTAGACTGGGGAAGGCAGCATTTTGAAAGGGTACTGTGTTGCACTGAAATTCTGACCCACTTGTAATCAATATAAAGTTAATTTTGCATGTGTATAAAGGGAAAGCTAACAAAGGTCATGACAAGAAAGCTGGCTTAATGATTTAATTAAATAACTGAAAAGACAATGATTGCCCTCAGAATTGAGAATAGAAGCACAAAAGGGAAGCATTTAAAAAATTAGAATATCTTCAGAATCTGTTCAAGGCTGGTCACTCAGCTAAAGCTGGAAACTAAGAAACAATAAGCAACAATACCCACAAGTCTCACCCTACACAAAAATAAAATCAAAAAATGACTGAACCAGACCCAGGGAGAGAGTGGGTGTTCATCATGGAGTGGGAAAGCACCCTATAAAACAAAGGGAGACTAAGGGAAATTATTAATGAGTTAAAAGAGTGGATCTCTAAAGAGAGGCTAAAGTGGAGATACTCAGAATATAACAAACTAAGAAGAAAATGGCTTCAAACCTTTGAAAATTACCTGTAATTTCCAATTTACCAGAGTCCTGTTACTTAGCATTTCTGTTTAAACCAGAAATTCATATTCCCACAGATACACTATTACTAAAATGGAGATTAAGTTGTCATTCCAACCCCCAACATCAAATTAATCTGTAAAACACCTATAGTACTAATAAATCTATTTCAATATCACCTAATCAAATTCAAATATTTTCTCTATAGGAAAATGTATTCCAACTTCCAACTAAGGAAACCAGAAACATTTCTTTCCTTTTGGTCTATTTTGTTTTGCTTGTTTTAAGCCACAAAGGGACACAGGGGCTTTAACAGGGCAACTCTAATATGGGTGTGGAAGAAGAGAAAGGGAACTAGTTTCCTCAGGGCATCTGTAGGTGAGTCACTCTACACCACAGGAGATAAGCCACTTCTCCAAACCAGTCTCTACTGAGGAGTTCAGATCTGGGGAAGACAGAGAATAGACTCTCCACCAGGCTGAAATACGATCTAAAGTCATTCCTGCATCTTTAGAGTTCAAAAGTAGGATCCTTGTAGGAGCTGCACCCAGGTGAGGGGAGTGGGTTCAGAACAGGTGGAGTGACTTGCATTAGCCTCACTATTCTTACTCTGAGGCTGCCTATCCAGAAAGGACGGTGACTTGTTTTATTTATACCCTACTCCCTTGGGATGAATGAAAGACAGAACACAGATTTCACTGATTGCAGCAGAAAATTCAGGTTCATAAAATTGAAAACTTGAGACTATAATCACTGATAAAGACTGAGTGAAGTTAAAAAATCTCATTGCCTAGTGAATGTCTACAATAAAATAAGCAACTATCAATTTGAATGGTTTAGATAACTTTCTGCAGAGAGCCAAGACAGAAAACATAACCAGTATTCTGAAATACGAAAATTCTATGATTTTGCCAAAGTCAAGACATTGTTAAAAAGAAAACAATTAACATTTTTGTCTTTTAAGTATTGCAGACCACTACCAGTTTTCCAGCAGTGTTCTAGATTCTTACAAGTTATGCATTTCATCTTTTAATAGTTTTTTTCTCTTCTACTACTACAGTTTCAAACAAGATTTACTGTGATTATTACAGCAATGAGACAGATTTCCAAAAAAGTAATGTCTTATTCAAGCTCAGAATGAAGTAAAAAGCACTGACAGATAGTCACCACAATCCAAAAATTGAAATTAAGGGAGTTCTCACCCTTTGTGAAAGTATAGCAAATGAGAGCAAATCCTTTTCACCCAGGTGCCGGCCAGTCTGCAACGCAGCACACCTTTAAGTATACACCTGTTTTCTAATACTGCTTTTAAAGAAAAATTGCTTTGGTACCCTGAAGAGTATAGGTGTACTGATATCAATCAGTTCCAATTTGAAAACCTTTCTAGAAAATTTATCGTTGATTAAATAAACAGATGTTTTGCTGACATGGTAGCATTTTGTCAAGTCAATTAATTAAGGTATGAAGAAAGAATCCTTTGTGGGAATTACTAGGGCAAAGTAGATGCTCTATAAATGCTATTTTTCAGAATGAAATTGATGGCAGTTGTGGAATTTCTGGAGATCATTCCCTCCCCCTTAGGCATTCTGACCCCTAATCAGGATTCATTTATCCACAGACATGCTCTATTCTTTCTCCCTGTGGTCCTGTATCTATCATCCCCCTACAAGACAATACATATTTTAAAACTCCTTTGTTTCTTACACCATGGGAACCTGAATAAAAAGTATTTGAGATGCCTACTGATTAAAGGAAGCCCACAGTTACTAAATCAGATAACACCCTTCTGCACAGAACAAACCCCTCAACAAGCTAGGGAGACAAAAATATGTGCTCACTGAGCTCCCCTAACATGTTACTAATGTGAATAAAGTTGGCCTCATGATTTATTCATCACTTATTTCCATTAAAAGTGAGTTTGCAAAAATGTTCCTGTCAGAAAAATTACTATCAAAACTCAGATTGTCATTCTGTATCAAGGACATCTCAGAATGGAAAAATGAATGTCTACTCCTCAGGGCTGCTTCCTCCCCACACAAACTGCCCGGGACACAATTCATTCAGGGAGATTCCCAGATATCCAGAAAACACACATCCTCAGTCATTGTGCCATTTTTTAAGGGTTCAAATGGCTCTTTAGGAGCTAAATGAAAACAAACATATTAGAACATAAAGACAAAATTACTGGCATTTGCCTGCTTCTGATATTATCTGTGATAGTTAATTTCAAGTGTCAACCTGGCTGGGCCACGGTGCCCAGATACTTGGTCAAACATTATTCTGGATGTTTCTGTGAAGGTGTCTTTTGGATGAGATTAACATTTAAATCAGTAGATGTGAGTAAAGCAGAATGCCCTCCAGAATGTGGATGGAACCTCATCCAATCAGTTGAAGGCCTTAACAGAACAAAAGCTGACCTCCCCCAGCACGACAGAATTCTTCCAGCTGAAACTCTTCCCTAAATCTCCAGTTTGCTAGCCTACTCCATCAGATTTTTTTTTCTGACTCACAGAGCCTACACAAGCATGTGATCCAATTCCTTAAATCAATCTCTATTAATCTCTCTCTCCACACACACACCCCCACACAATGTCCTGTTGACTCTGTTTCTCTAGAGAACTCTAATACACTATCCAAAAGAAAATAAGGCTTTGCCTTGAAATTTATTTAAAAGGCATATGGTTTATTGGAAGTTCAACAATCAACAATATTAACTAAATCAACAATGCGTCCAAGAAAAGCTAGACAAATTCCAGATGTGGAGACTTACAAGTTCTTCACCAGTTTCGTTTAATCTTCCATTAGACGGCTAAGAGACACTGCTTTATCCAAATAAGAGAATGTAATTTGTTCAAAAAAAAAGGGGGGGGGGAGTTTGAGACTAAAAGTCAAGATGAAATATTAAAATATTGATTAGCACCTTTGCAAATGTACAAAAATAAGCACAGACCTAAGACACACACAAATATGTACAGGTAACCTTTCCCTAGAAAATTCATAAAGAATAAAATAAAGGTATAATTATTGATATAATCATTGATAAAGGATATAACAATTATATTCTTTACAAAGATACTACTGATCTTGAATCAGCATTTGCACTCCTTTTCTCAATTTCTCATAAGAAATGAGAAGAGTAATAAGAAGTACTGTGGTATAACAAAAAATGTATTTGGTCTTTGTCCCTGGTTCCTGCCACAAAGCTCCTAAAATGCTTGCCATTTCCTGAGTGTCTTTTATCATTCATGAGAAGCCTCTTTTGAGTACACCTGAGTTTACGCTTATGCGTTAACTTAGGGTAGAATCCCTAAATAGCCTCTGAATGGGGCTCGTCCCCAGAAAGACCAAGTGATGAGAGGGTGGAATTTTCAGTCACACCCATGGGCCTGTGGGAAGGGGAAAAGGAGGCTACAGATTAAGCTTTATAAACACTCTTGAACAACAAGATCGTTCATGACTTTATAGCTTCCACGTTGGTGAATGTACCAGGAGGGTACTGCACCCCAATTCCATGGGGAAGCTCCTGGGCCCAGGACTCTTCCAGTCCTTGCCCTACGTACCTCTTCATCTAGCTATTCATCGGTGTCCTCTATCATATCCTTTATAATAAACTGATAAAGCTAGGGAAGTGTTTCTCTCAGTTCTGTGAGCCACTCTAACAAATTAATTGAATCCGAGGAGGAGGTTGTGGGAACCTCCAATTTATAGCTAGTCAGTCAAAAGCACAGGCAACACCCTGGCCTTGCTATTGGCATCTGAAGTAGAGGCAGTCTTATAGGACTGAACCCTCAACTTGAGAGGTCTGATGCTATCTCCAGATATTGTCAGAACTGAATTAAATTTATAGAACAGTCAGTGTCTACTGAGAACTGAAGAATTGCTTGATGGTGTTGGAAAAAAACACACATCGGAAGCACCATAATCTCAAGAAGGAGTGACCTAAGAAAAGAAATTTCTTCACATAAAGAATCACGTGATCTTCAAAATGCTAATTATTAGAGTTTATAAAGACTCCTGCATATGATATTAGCACCACAAGGGTGCTTATAGCAAAACAACCTTGGTTGGAATTCATTCTTTATTTTTGCATGTGAAAGCAAAGGAGAATATAGGGGAGAAGGACTTAGAACTGGTAGGTAGAGACAGAAGCATACACATTTAACAGGGAACCTAACAAATTTCATTTCATCATCTGTAACTGTCTTTATAAACCCATCACTTTATAAGTCCACCACATCTATCTACCATAGTGGGTCTCAAGGTGTGGTCCCCAGCACAACATCAATATCACCTGGAAGTCTGTGAAATGCATATTGTTGGTCCCTACCTCAGCCTTACTGAACCATTCTCTGTGGAAGGAAACCAGGAATCTGTGTTTCAACAAGCCCTCCAAATGACACTAAAGCTTGAGAACTAGTAACCTATGGAAAGTCAAATATCTTTAACCATGAGACAGAACTAAATCATGAAATTCTAGAAACTGAGTGGCAGAATTTTACTACATTACAATGAAAAATGTGGAGGAAATTTTATTAATATTCTCTCTCCTCTTTTATATGGCATTTATTAAAAAATGCTTTCCTAATACTGTAACTGATATTTAAGAATTTTCCAATGATTTAAAATTTGCAGTCCAGTCATAAGGCTTATTTGTGCCCATCGAGATAGAACAATAGCAAAAGTTGTGAGGAAGGATGATGCTACATTCCCAGGCAAAACTTACAGGCTGAGTACGCCATATTATAAATTGCTAAACTTTGAATTAAATTTTCAGTTCTTCCATGAAATCAAATATGAAGTTATCAGTAAAAACTAAACAGGCCAAAATGTATATAATACTTCTACAGAGTTTTCACTTTGCCCTATGAAAATTTGCCAGAGGGGACAAAATCCTGACAAAGAGGCAATTCTCTACCAATTTAATTCAGGCTACTAACATTCCTTTGTAGATGGAAGATAAATACCTTTAAACTGCTTGATCATGCTCTGATGGTTTTCAATGGCTTCCTTTAAAATCATTTCAGGCTGGTCCATTTTCCACCGCCATTCAGTGCCCACTGGATTGGTGTGGTGTCTAGGAAAAAGAGGCAAAAGTTCTAAAAGACTCCCTGTAAAAAGATCTCAGCTAGTCATTTACTATAAGGTAGTCCATAAAAATCACAAAATCAGAGTTGGTTTCCTTCTAAGAGCTCAGCTATTTATAGTTATATTTTCCAACTTATTTTAAGTCAGGACACCTAGCAGAGAGGAGTGGATAGAGAATTACCTTCCGGCCAAGATTGAGGTTTTAATCAGAACAATACAAAATGTGCAACCCTCCCTCCCAGCCATCCACCACCAGGCTAACAAGCATCCAGTAACAACTAACAGTAGAATATTGAGAATATTGCCAGAAGAGTTGCAAGATCATAGTGATAAACTCTTCCTGAGAGGCAGTGCAACGGGAAGACCTAAAGCTCATGATGGATCACACATTGAGGAAAAACCTCTAGCAAATCAGCCCCCATGCTGCACACAAGGTATCCCTAAAAGGTACCAACAATAAAGGCCTAGCAGAAAGGAAAGGTGTGCCGATTTCTAAACACAAAAAACATTCCCCTTAGTCTCTAACGTACTAAACAAGGTGTCTGACTTTAAACAAAAAATTACGAGACATACAAAAAAGTAAGAAAAACAACACATTTCTAATAGACAAAGCAATCAACAGAACCAAATTCTTTTGACACAAGTGTTAGAACTATTTGAAAGGGAATTTTTAAAAACTATGACAACTATGTTAAAAGCCCTAATAGAAAAGGTGGACAACATGGAAGACCAGATGGGTAAATTCAGCAGAGAGATGGAGATTGTAACACATAATCAAACAGAAATGCTAAATATGAAAAAATAGGCCTTTGAAAGGCACAACAGTGGACTACAAACAGCTGAGGAGCGTAAAAACTTGGAGAGGCCAATGCAAATAAGCCAATTAAAACACAAAGGCAAAAAAGAAATTTTTGCAGTGAAAAAAGGACACAGCGTCCAAGAGCTGTGGGAAAATATCAAAATGTCACAAATATGTATAATTGGAATCCAAGAAGGGAAGAACAGAGAACAAAACAGAAGAAATTGTAGAAAAATTACAGCCAACAATTTTTCAAAGTTAATGAGAAACCACCACAGATCCAAGAAGCTCACAGGACAAAAATCAGGATTATTTAAAAATAAGAAACAGCCTAAAAATACCATATTCAAACTGATGAAAACAAAAGAAAGTGAGAAAATCTTTAAGTTAGAGAAAAAAAGACACATTACAGAAGAACAAAGATAAAAATTACATCTGACATCTTATCAGAAAACAAATAAGCCAGACAAAATTATAATGATACCTGAGAAGAATGCCTAAAGGAAACAAAGGAACAAACAAACTTGTCAACCTGTTGGAAATATCTTTCAGAAATGGAGAAATAAAGACTTTTGCAGACAAAATCTGAGAGATCTCCTTGACAGCAAACCTATATTACAACATACAATAAAAGGAATTGCTCAGACAAAAGAAACAAGATACCAGATAAAAACCTGGATCTATACAAAGAAATGACAAATGTTAGAAAAGGAAAAAATAAGGAAATATAAAATTTACTCTTTTTTTTTTTACTTCTAATTGCTCTAAAAATAAGTGACAGTGTCACTAAAAGGAATACTGACGTGGGCCAGCCCTGGTGGCCTAGTAGTTAAGTTCAGCACGCTCTGCTTTGATAGCACAGGTTCAGTTCCCAAGTGCATACCTACACCACTTGTCTGTCAGTGGCCATGCTGTGGTGGCAGCACACTTACAAAAAAGAAAAACTGTCAATGGATGTTAGCTTAGGGTGAATCTTCCTCAGCAAAAAAGCAAACAAACAAAAAGAATACTGATGTATTGTGTGTTTACAGCTTATGTAAAAGTAAAACTTATGCCAACAATGGATGTACAGTGAATGCCAAAGGATGTAAAGCAGAATAGGGAATACACTGTTTTAAAGTTTTTACACTACACATGAAGTGGTATAATATTGTCTAGAGAGAAACTCTGATTAATTAAAGATATAAATTGTAAACCTTAAAGGAAGCTCTAAGAATTTATAAAGGTATAAAGATAATAAACCAAGAATGGACATAAAATAAAATCATTACAAATGCTCAATTAACAAGCAACCAGGCAGAAAAAATAAAAGAACACGGAGAACAAATAGAAAACAGAAAGACTGTAGATTCCAATCAAATCATACCAATGATCATTTTAAAAATAAATAGTTTAAATGCACCAAGTGAAAGACAGTGATTATCAGATGAACTTAAAATACAAGACCCAACTATATGAAGCCAGCATTACCCTAACACAAAAACCAGACAAAGACATTACAAGGAAAGAAAACTACAGAACAATATCCCCACAAACACAGACACAGAAGCCTAAACAAAACAAAACAACACAGGGGCAAGCCCCATGGCCTAGTGGTTAAGCTGGGTGCGCACAACTTTGGCAGCCCAGGTTCTGTTCTTAGGCACAGACCTACACCACTCGTCAGTGGCCATACTATGGCAGCAACCCACATACAAAATAGAGGAAGACTGGCACAGATGTTAGCTCAGGGCTAATCTTCCTCAGCAAAACAAAACAAAACAGGTAGCAAATCAAATGCATTAACATATATAAAAAGGATAATGTGTCACAACCAAGTAGTGTTTATTCCAGAAATACAAGCCTCTTTCAATATTCAAAACTCACTGTATTTCGTCATATTGACAGAGTAAGGAAATAAAGAAATGTGCTAATTTAAATAGATGCAGAAGAAGTATGTAACAAAATTCAACATCTATTCATGATAAAAACTCTCAGCAAACTAGGAAAAGAAGGGAATTTCCTTAATCTCATGAAATGGACCAAAAAAATTACTTATAGCTAACATCAAACTTAAAGGTAAGGAATGAATGCTTTCCTCTTAGGATCAGAAACATGGTAAAATGTCGTTCCTCACCATTTTATTCAGCATGTAAATCTCATGAAATAAAGCAAGAAAAAGAAAGGAAAAACTAAAACTCTCTTCACAAACGACATGATTATCTACTCTGAAAATTCAAAAGAATCTACAAAAAGTATACTAAAAATGATAAGAATTAGTAAGAAAGCCTAACAAGTGCACAAGATTCATGGTCAATATGTACAAATCAACTGTCTTTACATATACTAGCAATAAAAAACTATAATTTGTAACTCAAAGAAAAGAAAAACTTTAACAACAAAAAAAATTATACACATAAGAATAAACCTAAAAATATATATGCAGCATCTGGATGCTGAAAACTGAAAACAACTAAGAATACAAGTGAAAGACCTAGACAAAAAGAGAGACCTAATGAACTCACGGACTGGAAGATTCTATTGTTAAAAACCTATAGATTAAGGGAATCTCAATACTAACCCCAATTAGTAGACAGTGACAAGATGAGTCTAAAATCTATACATAGAAGCAAAAAACCCACAATGGCTAAACAATTTTAAACAAGGACAATCAAGATGGAAGACTCACAATAACCAATTTCAAAAGACTCATAAACCTACAGGGATCAAGACAGTGTGACAAAGAGAGAGAGACAGAACAACAGAACACAATGAGAGACCAGAAATATATGCACACATATACTGTCAATTGATTTTTGACAAGATGTACAGGTGATTCAATGGAGAAAAGAGTCTTTTTCAATTGTTGCTGGAACAACTGAATATCCATAGGAAAAAGAAAAAAGAGCTTCTATCCATGCCTTGGACATCATCAGTAGTAAGACAAATGGATAGCATGAATCTTCTTATATGATGTCATGAGAAGGGGGTATATTTCACACACACAAAAATCCATAATCTAAATGTATCATTAAAAAAACCACAAGGCTGCTGCTGCCACAGTCACCACGGCCATGCTGATGGTGGTTGTTAAGACATCAGGAAAGTAAGCGTACTTTCTGAAGATATACACTACACTATTTAAGGATTAAAAAAGTGCTCACTGAGGGGCAGGCCCAGTGGTGTAGTGGTTCAGTTCGCGCACTCCACTTCAGTGGCCTGAGGTTCACGGGGTCAGATCCTGGGTGTGGAACTTCACCCCACACATCAAGCCATGCTGTGGTGGTGTCCCACATGCAAATAGAGGAAGACTGCCACAGACATTAGCTGAGAGACAATCTTCCTCAAGCACAAAGAGGAAGATTGGTAACAGATGTTAGCTCAGTGCCACAATTCCTCACCAAAAAAAGAGGGGAAAAAAGTACTTGCTGAAAATGATGTCAGCATCATGATGGAGTGAGCTCTTCCCTTAGACTCTGGTCCTAAGGTACAACAAAAAAGACATTCATAAACCAACAGAAGAAATTCATGCCACACAACAGACATCTGAGAGTCTCTTGCAGCCATACATGTAAAGGGGGAGGTGCTGGACCCTCCAGGAAGCAATGGAAAGAGGTAAAGCAATATCCTCTGCCTCCCCGAACTAAGGTGACCTGGGGCATGGGACTATGTTCAGCTCTGAAAACACAGAGGGTAGGGAGCAGTCATCTGCAGGAACACCTCTGGAATTGGAGTTGAGTCCGAGTGCTGGGAAATGCTCCACAAGGAAGAGGCTAAGCAATTGTGGAGGCATATTCACCAAGCCAGGCAGCTCAGGAGGGCAGAGAGCAAGGGCAAAGAGGGAGTACCCCCAGGATCATGTACATGAAAGCAAGCACTCCTCCTCCTGCATGGCACACCAGCTCCACTGGTTGGCCAGGGCCAGGGAGTGCCACAAGAGCACTGGCACATACACTGTGTAAAGCAGTGGCAGCCAGCATGCAAACGCAGAAGGGCCCTGTTATCATAGCTTCCAAGGACAGGAGCAGCTAAGGGGGATCACTGCAGGCTCAGAATGCACATCTCCTACCCTACCCCAGTGGCAGCAGGTGGAATCTGCAACCAGATAGTACCACTATGAGACAGAATAAATCCATACCATCAAATAGTATGAGGACAAATATTAACATTCCAGACGGGAAGGAAAATGACAAGCACCCAGAAATCAATCCGAAAGGCATGGAAATTGACAATCCATGTCATAGATAACTGAAAATAGCTGTCATAAAAAGACACAACAAAATACAAAAAAACTCTGAAAGACAGTTCAATGAAATCAAGAATAAAATTAATGAATACAGGGAATCCTTTATAAAAGAGATTAACGCATTAAAGAAATACCAATCAGAAACGTTGGAAATTAAAAATACAATGTATGAGATAAAGAAAAATGTGGAGTCCTTAAATAACACAGCTGATATTATGGAGGAGCAAATCAGCAATCTTCAGGACAGAAATATAGAAATGCTTCAGACGGAGGAGAACAGAGAACTAAAACGAAAAAGAAATGGAAGAAATTCTCCAAGAAGTACATGGCTCAATTAGGAAATGCAACATAAGGATTATAGGTATTCAAGAGGGAGATGAGAGGAAGAAAGGAACAGAGACCTTGTTCAAAGAAATAATAGATTAGAACTTCCCAAGCCTGGGGAAAGAGGTGGAATTACAAGAAAAAGAAACTAATATAACTTCTAATCACATCAATGTAAAAAGTTCTTCAAGGCATACATTAGGAAATGTGGCAAAAGTCAATGAGAAAGAAAAAAAAATATTGAGGGCAGCACGGCAGAAGAAAATAATCCACAAAAGGACCCCTATCAGGATTTCAGTGCACTCTTCAATAGAAATCTTACAGGCTAGGAGAGAGTGGAGTGAGATATTCAAAATTCCAAAAGACAAAAATGTTCAGCAAACAATACTCTACCCAGTAAAAATATCCTTCAGATATGATGGAGAAATAAAAACTTTCCCAGATACACAAAAGCTGAGGGAGTTCATCGCCACAAGACCCTGCCCTACAAGAAATGATCAAGAAGGCCCTCATACCTGAAAAAAAAAAGAAAAAGGTTTACAAAGCCATGAGCAAGGTGGTAAATAGGAAGATAAAATGAGAAAATTGCAGTTTTCTATCAGAACGGGTTAGCAAACAATTATAACAATAAAGATGGAAGGAACAAAAACAGAAAAAATAACTACACTCACTTCATTTTAATCACAAACTCACAACACAAAACAGAATCAGCTGTGACAATAACTTAGGGGATGAGGAAAAGGATGGACTCTACTTAGAATAAGGAAATAGGCTAACAGAAAATGGACTATCTCATTTATGAGATCTTTCATACAATCTCCATGGTAACAACTAAACAAAAAGTCAGAAAAGAGACACAAATGGTAAGTAAAGGTAAAAATGAGACAGCCTTCATAGAGAACCATCAAACTGAACTGGTAGTCCAAAATACACAGGATGACAAACAAAGCAGATAGAAGAAGAAGGAGAAAAGAAGTGATAAAATGTCAGCATTAGCCCTCATGTATCAATAATTACTCTAAATGTAAATGGATTGAATACTCCAATCAAAAGACACAGAATGCATGGATGGATTAAAAAACAAGCCCCAACGATTTATCCCGCATCCAGGAAATACATCACAGCTTTAAAGACAAACACAGGGTCACTGAAGGGATGGAAGATGATACCAAGGAAATGGCAAACTAAAGAAAGCAGGTGTTGCCATACTTATACCACACAAAGTAGACTTCAAGACAACAAAGGCAATGAGAGAGCTTTGGAGTGACGTCAGCAACATGGCAGAGAGAGCTCTCCCGTTAAATTCTCACCTCTAAGACACAACAAGAAGGACAGTGATATACGAACAGAGGACATCCACACACCACAAAAGACGTCTGAGAGACCCACACAGTCCTATGTCTAAAGTAGGAGGTGCTGGACACCTGCATGTAGTCAAAGGAGGTAAGGAAATCTCCACATCCTGAGCACGACCCTGGGACTGAATACATATCAGAGAGGACAGGGGGGTGGGGGTGGCCCTCTGTGAGAACACCATCACTCTACAAGGTCCCTCACAACCCAAGGGAAAGCCCCACACAGAGGTGTCCAGCAAGTGTGGGCATGTATTCAACAAGTTAGCACTCCAAGAGACCACATAGTGAGGGCAGAGTGAGAAGCCCCTGGATCACACAGGCAAAAGAAACTGCCAGTCTCCTTGACTGGTACTGCACTTCAGCTGATCAAGAAAAGCAGTGGCTGTGAGCTGAGCCAGGATTGTGACAGGCTCAGAATACAGAGATCTTGACCCCGACCCAGTGGCAGCAGGTGGAAGGTGCAACCAATAATTACCACTATGTGGAGGCACAAATACACACTGTCAAGCAATATGAAAAAATATATTAAATCTCCAGCTCAGAAGGAAAATGACAAGTACCCAGAAATCACACCTGAAGGCACAGAAATCTATAACATAACTGAAAGAGAACTCAAAATACATATCATAAAAAAACTCAACAAGAAACAAGAAAACTCAGAAAGACAGTTCAATGAAATCAGGAACTTCTCCATAAAAGGGATTGAGACTATAATGGAGAATCAATCAGAAATACTGGAGATGAAAAACACAATGGTTGAGATTAAGAAAAACATAGATTCCCAGAACAACAGAGCTACTATGATAGAGGAAGGAATAAGCAATCTTGAGGACAGAAATATAGAAATGCTTCAGATGGAAGATGAGAGAGAAGTAAGACCAAAAAGAAATGAAGAAATTCTGCAAGAAATATCTGACTCAATTAGGAAATGCAACATAAGGATTACAGGTATGGCAGATGGAGAAAAGAAGGATAATGGAGCAGAAAGCTTGTTCCAAGTAATAGCTGAAAACTTCCCTAACTTGAGGAAAGGGCTGGAAAAACAAGTGAAAGAAGCCAATGGTCTCCTAACTATATCAATATAAAAAGACCTTCTCCAAGGCACATAGTAGTCAAGCTGGTAAAGGTCAATGACAATGAAAAATATTAAGAGCAGTAAGGCACAAGAAAATAACTTACAAAGGAACCCATATCAGGCTTTCAGGAGATTTCTCAGCAGAAACCTTAAAGGCTAGGAGGGACTGGAATGATACCTTCAAAATTCCAAAAGATAAAATAACTTACAGCCAAGAATACTCTATCCAGTTAAAACATCCTTCAGATACGATGGAGAAATAAAAACTTTCCCAGACAAACAAAACCTAAGGGAGTTCATTGCCCTAAAAGCCCACCCTACAAGAAATCTTTAAGAAGGACCTCATACCTGAAAAAGGAAAAAAAAAGAAATGCAGTTACAAAGCTCTGAGCAAGGAAAGAAATCGGTAGAAAAAGTCAGAAAATTGCAGCTTTCCATCAGAACTGGTTAGCAAATATTTAATTATGACATTAATGATAAAGGAAAGGAAAATATCAAAAATAAATATAATTTTGTCATTTTAATCAGAAACCCACAACACAACATGGAATAAGATGTTACAATAACAAGTAAGAGGGGGTGGAGGAAAGGGATGGAATCTGCTTAGTCGAAAGAAATAACAGGCTATGAGAAAATGGACTACCTCATCTATGAGATTTTTTATACAAACCTCATGGTAACCACTAAACAAATAATTGGAGGAGCAGAGACACAAATGAAAATTAGGAGAAAACTAAGAAAACCATCACAGAAAAGTACTTAACTGAATTAGTAGTATGAAATACATGGGATGAGAAACAAAGGAAACGAAACAGAACCAGAAAATAAGTGATAAAATCACAGCATTGAGCCCTTATATATCAATAATCACCCTAAATGTAAATGGATTGGATTCTGCTATCAAAAGACAGAGTGGTGGGATGGATTAAAAACCAAGATCCAACAATATGCTGCCTCCAGGAAACATATCTCAGCTCCAAAGACAAACACAGAGCACAGGGATGGAAGACAATACCCTAAGCTAAAAGCACACAAAACAAAGCAGGTATTGCCATACTTATATGAAAGTAGACTTCAAGACAAAACAGGGAAAGAGAGACAAAGAGGGGAAGAATATAATGGTAAAAAGGACACTACAACAAGAAGACATAACAATTATAAACATATATGCACCCAACACGGCAGTACCAAAGTACATAAACTAACTATTGACAAACTAAAAGGAAATTTAGCAACAACATAACAATAGTAGGGGATCTCAACACCCCACTTGCATCAATGGCTACGTCATCCAGACAGAAAGTCAACAAGGAAACAGAAGAATTACACAAAAGACTAAACCAAATGAACTTAATATATATATAGAACACACCATGCCAAAACAGCAGAATACACATTCTTCTCAAGTACACGTGGAACATTCTCAAAGATAGACCATGTGCTGGGGAACAAGGTAAGCCTCAATAAGTTTAAGATTGAAATCAAGCAACTTTTGCAACTATACTGCAATGAAACTAGAAATAAACTACAAGAAAACAGCTAGGAAAAGGACAAAAATGTGGAGACTAAACAACATGCTACTGAACAACCAATGGATCACTGATGAACTTAAATGAGAAATCAAAAAATATCTGGGGACAAATGAGAACAAAAACACACCATACCAACTCATATGGGATGCAAGAAAAGCGGTCCTATGAGGGAAATTCACTGCAACAGAGGCCCACATTAACAAATAAGAGAAACCTCAAATAAGCAATCTCAAACTACACCTAACAGAATTAGAAAAAGAACAAACAAAGCCCAAAGTCAGCAGAAGGAGAGAAATAATAAAAATTAGAGCAGAAATAAATGAAAATGAAACAAAAAAGACAATAGAAAAGATCAACGAAACAAAGAGCTGGTTGTTTGAGAAGATAAAATTGGCAAACCCTTAGGCAGACTCACTAAGAAAAGAAGAGAGAAGGCTCAAATAAATAAAATTAGAAGTGAAAGATGAGAAATTACAGTGCATAGCACAGAAATACAAAAGATTATAATACTATGAAAAAGTATATGCCAACAAATTGGACAATCTAGAAGAAATGACAACTTCTTAGACTCATACAACATTACAAAACAGAATCAAGAAGAAATAGAGAATCTGAATAGACCAATCACAAATAAGAGATTGAAACAGTAATCAGAAACCTCCCCAAAAATAAAAGTCCAGGACCAGATGGCTTCTCTGGAGAATTCTACCAAACATTCAAAGAAGATTTAATACATACCCTTTTCAAACTATTCCAAAAAATTGAAAAAGACAGCACATTCTACGAGGCCAACATAACCCTGATCCCAAAGCCAGACAAGAACAACACAAAGAAGGAAAATTAAAGGTCAGTATTGCTGAATGAACATCGATACAAAAATCCTCAATAAAATATGGCAAACCAAATACAGGAATACATTAACAGGATCATAAAACACGATCAACTGGGATTTATACCAGGAATGCAGGGATAGTTCAACATCCACAAATCAATCAACGTGATACACCACATTAACAAAATAAGGAATAAAAAGCACATGATCATCTCAATAGATGCAGAGAAAGCATATGACAAGATCCAACAGCCATTTATAATAAAACTCTCAATAAAATGGGTATAGATGGAAAGTATCTCAACAGAATAAAAGCCATATATGACAAACCCACCGCCAACATCATACTCAACGAGGAAAAACTGAAAGCTAATCCTCTGAGAACAGCAACAAGACAAGGGTACCCAGTCTCACCACTCTTATTCAACATTGTACTGGAGGTTTTGGCCAGAGTAATCAGGCAAAAAAAAAGAAAGAAAGAAAAGCTATCAAAATTGGCAAGGAAGAAGTGAAACTCTCCCTATGTGCAGACACAATGATTTTATATACAGAAAACCCTAAAGAATTCATTGGAAAACTGTTAGAAATAATGAACGACTACAATCAAGTTGCAGGGTACAAAAATCAGTTGCATTTCTATACTCTAATAACAAACTAACAGAAAGAGAACTCAAGATTACCATCCCATTTACAATTGCAACAAAAAGAATAAAATATCTAGGAATAAATTTAACCAAGGAGGTGAAAGGCACATAAAATAAAAACTCTAAGATGTTAGTGAAAGAAATTCATAATGAAATGAAGAAATGGACTGATATTCCATGCACATGGATTGGAAGAATAAACAGTTAAAATGTCCATACTACCTGAAGCAATCTACAAATTCAATGCAATATCAAATAGAATCCCAATGACATTCTTCATGGAAACAGAAGCAAGAATCCTAAAATTCACATAGAGCAACAAAAGACCCCGAAGAGCTAAAGCAATACTGAGAAAAACAAACAAAACTGAAGGCAGCCCAATCCCTGATTTCAAAATACACTACAAAGCTACAGTAAACAAAACAGCATGGTACTGGCATAAAAACAGACACACAGATCAATGGAACAAAACTGAAAGCCCAGCAATATAGTCTCACATCTGTGGACCGCTAATCTTCAACAAAAGATCCAAGAACATACAATGACAAAAGGCAAGTCTTTTCAATAAATGGTGTTGGGAAAACTGGACAGCCACACACAAAAGAATGAAAGTAGACCTATATCTTTTGCCATCACAAAAATTAACTCAAAATGGATCAAAGACTTGATGGTAAGAGCCGAAACCATAAAATTCCTAGAAGAAAATATAGGCAGTATATACTCTTTGACATTGGTCTTAGAGAACCTTTTCAAATACCATGTCTACTCAGACAAGGAAAACAAAAGAAAAAATAAACAAATGCAACTCATCAAACTAAAGAGTTTCTGCAAAGCAAAGGAAACCAGGAACAAAACAAAAAGACAACCCACCAACTGGGAGAAAATATTTGCAAATCACATATGCGACAAGGGGTTAATCTCCAAAATATATAAAGACTTCACACAACTCAACAACAGTAAGAACAACTGGATCAAAAAGTGGGCAGATGATGTGAACAGACATTTTTCCAAAGAAGATATACAGATGGCCAACAGGCACATGAAAAGATGTTCAACATCACTAATCATCAGAGAAATGCAAATCAAAACTACACTGAGATATCACCTTAGACCAGTTAGCAGCAGCAAGGCAAAAAATAACAAGTGTTGGAAAGGTTGCCATGAAAAGGGAACCCTCATACACTGCTGGTAGGAATGCAAACTGGTGCAGCCACTCTAGAAAATAGTATGGAGAGTTCCCTAAATTTTATAATTGAAATACCATATGACCCCACTATCCCAATGTGTATTTATCCAAAGCACTTGAAATCAACAATTCAAAGAGACTCATGCACCCCTATGTTCACTGCAGCATTATTCATAATAGTCAAGATGTGGAAGCAACTCACCTGCCCAGTGACTGATGAATGGATAAAGAAGATGTGTATATACACACACACACACATACACAACTGGAGTACTACTCAGCCATTAAAAAAAAAAGACAAAATCATCCTATTTGCACCAACATGGTTGGACTTTGAGGCTATTACGTTAAGTGAAATAAGCAAGACAAAGACAAACACCATACGATTTTACTTATATCTGGAAGATAAACACATGGACAAAGAGAACAGATCAGTGGTCACCAGAGGGCAAGGGGGTTGGAGGGTGGGCATAAGGGGTAAAGGGGGCACATATATATGGTGACTGACAAATAAAAATGTACAAGTGAAATTTCACAATGTTATAGACTATTATGACCTCAATGAAAACATAAAAGCACTTGCTAAAAACAAAAAACACCAAACACAAATTGAGAGACCTACAAAATACCTAACCAATGTTTTTCAAAAGTGTCAAGGCCATGAAAAACAAGGAAAACTACGGAACTGGAAAAGACTAAAGAAACAACTACTAAATGTGATGTGGGATACTGGACTGGTTCCTGGAACAGAAAAAAGACAGTAACGGAAAAACTGGAAAAATCTAAATAGTCTCCAGTTTAATTAATTGCATTGTATCAATGTGTTTCCTGATTTTGACCACTGTTCTATGGTCAAGGACGATGTTAACTTTAGGGAAAGACAGGTGAAAGGTATACTGGAACTCTCTATGCTACCTTTGCAACCTGTCATATAAGAAAAGGTTTGCTTTTCTTAAAAAGCTATACGTTGGGGGTTAAGTTCATGTGCTCTGCTTCAGCGGCCCCCAGTTTCTCCAGTTTGAATCCTGGGCGCAGACACAGCACCGCTGGTCAAGCCACGCTGAGGCAGCATCCAACATGCCACAACTAGGACCCACAACTAAAAATACACAACTATGTACTGGGGGGCTTTGGGAGAAAAAGGAAAAATAAAAATCTTAAAAAAAAAAAAGAAAAGAAAAAGAAGATTGGCAACAGATGTTAGCTCAGGTGCCAATCTTTTTTTTTTAAAAAAAAAGGAGCTATACATTGATGGAAACACAGGAAAGAAGTACTAGCATTCATATCCCGAAGTATACACTGATATAATTTGCATCCAAAATACATACTCAAAAATGCAAACAACACTTTGTGCATCGGAATATTAATTACACAGCCAGCTATAACAGCAATTAAAGATTATATCTGCAAAAAATAAACCTATCTTGGTCGTGATCTTTCGTCGCTGCTTTTCAATACTAAACTTAGTATTTTAATATGTTGCTTAGCATTTTACATCCATGCTCATAAGTGAAACCGCACTGCAATTTTTGTTTTTCATGCTGTTCTTCTCTGGGTTGGTATCACGGTTACAATAGCTTCTTAAAATGAGAAGGGAAGAGTTCCCTCTTTCTTTGCTATCAGGAGAATTCCTTTTCCTTGAATGTTTGCTAGAACTTACTTAGGCCATCTAGGCCTCTTCCTTTCTGATATGAGTTGTAACTACTTATTCAATTACTGTAGTGATTAAAGGAGTATTTAGAATAACATTCTTCTTGTATTACTTTGGATAATCTAAATTTATAAGGAATTTGGCTACTTCTCTAAATTTTCACTACGTTAATTGCCTTTAATCTTTATAGCATCTATAGTTACATGAATTCTCTTTCATTTACAGTTAATATTATTTGTTCCCTCTCTCCTTTTTTGATCTTACAAATACAATCATAAATAAAACCTCTAACAATTCCAATCATATTTGAAATCTCCACACATACATATGTAATGCCTAATGACCAGTTCTTTAATTCAGCCAACTGAGAGTTTTGTTTGCTTGTTTTATAATTTGTGTATTTATTTTCTATTTATCTCCTACCAGAGCAAAAGTGCACACGGGAAAATCTGAGGGGCAGTTTAAGTTCATTTGCCTAAAAACAAACTAAACACCATATCCAGGCCAAGAAAAACCAAAAAGAAAAGGAAGCAATCAACAGAGTGAAAAGGCAACCTATAAAATGGGAAAAAATATTTGTAAACCATCTATCAGATACGGGGTTAATATCCAAAATATATAAGAAACTCGTCTAACTCAATAGCAAAACCACCAATAACTCAACTTAAAAATGAGCAAAGAACTTGAACAGACATTTCTCCAAATCAGATGTTCAAAAGATGCTCAACATCACTATCATCAGGGAAATGCAAAGCAAAACCACAGAGATATCACCTCACATCCATTACTATGACCACTATGAAAAAAACAGACAATAGGGACTGAAACAGTGGCATTGCGGTAAAGTTCACATGCTCAACTTTGGTAACCCAGGGTTTGCCAATTCAGATCCCAGGTGTGGACCTACGCACCGCTTATCAAGCTAGGCTGTGGCAGGTGTCCCAGATATAAAGTAGGGTAAGATGAACACATATGTTAGCTCAGGGCCAATCTTCCTCAGCAAAAAGAGGAGGATTGGCAGTAGATGTTAGCTCAGGGCTCATCTTCCTCAAAAAAAAGATAAAGGGGAATTACAATCACAACTAAAAGAATACAGTACATAAGGATAAATATAACCAAGGAGGTGAAGGACTTACACAATGAAAACTATAGGACATTACTAAAAGAAGTTGATAATGACGTAAAGAGACGGAAAGAGATTCCATGCAGATGGATTGGAAGAATAAACATAGTTAAAAGGTCCATACTACCCAAAGCAACCTACAGATTCAATGCAATCTCAATCAGAATCCCAATGACATTCTTCATGGAAATAGATCAAAGAATCTTAAAATTAATATGGGGCAACCAAAGACCTCGAAGTGCTAAAGCAATCGTGAGAAAAAAGAACAAAGCTGGAGAAATCAGAATCCCTGACTTCAAAATACACTACAAAGCCATAGTGATCAAAACAGCATGGTACTGGTACAAAGACAGACAAACAGATCAATGGAACAGAACCAAAAGCCCAGAAACAAAACCACACATCCATGGACAGCTAATCTTCCACAAAGGTGCCAAGAAGACACAATGGAAAAAAGATAGTCTCTTCAATAAATGGTGTTGGGAAAAGTGGACAGCCATATGCAAAAAGAATGAATGTAGACCATTATCTCATGCCACATACAAAAATAAAAACTCAAAATGGATTAAAGACTTAAAGATAAGTCCTGAAACCATAAAACTCCTGGAAGACAATAAAGGTAATACACTCTTTATCCTTGAACTTAAAAGGATCTTTTTGAATGCCATGTTTTCTCAGACAAGGGAAACAAAAGAAAAAATAAACAAATGGGACTTCATCAGACTAGAGAGCTTCTGCAAGGCAAAAGAAACTAGGATCAAAACAAAGAGACAACCCACCAATTGCTAGAACATATTTGCAAATGATATATCAGACAAGGGGTTAATCTCCATAATATATAAGGAACTCACACAACTGAACAATAAAAAAAAACAAACAGCCCAATCAAAAAATGGGCAGAGGAGATGAACAGACAGTTTTCCAAAGAAGATACACAGATGGCCAATAAACACATGAAAAGATGTTCAACATCACTAATCATCAGGGAAATGACATCAAAACTACACTAAGATACCACCTTATGCCTGTTAAAATGGATATAATTACTAAGACTAAAAATAACAAATGTTGGAGAGGGGGTATGGAGAAAAGGGAACCCTCATACACTGCTGGTGGGAATGCAAACTGGTGCAGCCATTATGGAAAACAGTATGAAGATTCCTCAAAAAATTAAAAATAGAACTACCATATGACCCAGCTATCCCACTACTGGGTATCTATTCAAAGAGCTTGAAGTTGGCAATTCCAAAAGTCCCATGCACCCCAATGTTCATTGCAGCATTATTTACAATAGTCAAGACATGGAAGTGCCCATCAACAGATGACTGGACAAAGAAGATGTGGTATATATACAATGGAATAGTACTCAGCCATAAAAAAAGAAGAAAATCGTACCATTTGCAACAACATGGATGGACCTTGAGGAAATTATTTTAAGTGAAATAAGCCAGATAGAGAAGGACAATCTTTGTATGACTGCACTCATACGAGGAATTTAAAAATGTAGACAAAGAAAACAGATTAGTGGCTACCAAGGGAAAGGTGGGGTGGGGAGTGGGCACAAAGGGTGAAGGGTGCACCTACAACACGACTGACAAACAATAATGTACAACTGAAATTTCACAAAATTGTAACCTATCATTAACTCAATAAAAATTTTTTAAAAAATGTGCTCTATATATACACAACGAAATATTATACAGCCTCGAAAAAGAAGGAAATCCTGCCATACATGACAACACGAATTAATCTGGGGCACATTATACTAAATGAAATAAGCAAGACACAGAAGGACAAATACTGCATGATGCCATTTATATGAGGTATATGAAATAGTCAAACACATAAAAGCAGAGAGCACATTGGTCACTGCCAGGGTCTAGAGGAGGGGGAAACGGGGAGTTGCTATTCAAAAGGTATAAAGCTTCAGTTATGCAAGATTATCAAGTTCTAGAGATATCTGCTGTATAACATTATAATTAACAACATGTATTATACACTGAAAGTTTTGTTATGAGGGTAGATCTCATGTTAAGTGTTCTTACCACAATAATAATAATAAAACATTGCTTTGGAGTTACATCATGATTACATCATGACCTTACTAAACATAGGGAATGAGGACATTTTTGAGGCAGGTACACACCTTAGTAACTACGTTAAAAACAAAAGGCTCTTTAAATATATTTCTAGGGCTGGCCCGGTGGCGCAGTGGTTAAATGCGCACCTTCCGCTTCAGCGGCCCAGGGTTTGCCAGTTCGGATCCTGGGTGCAGACCTATGCAATGCTTGTCAAGCCATGCTGCGGCAGGCATCCCACATAAAATAGAGGAAGATGGGCACCGATGTAAGCTCAGGGCCAGTCTTCCTCAGCACAAAGAGGACGACTGGCAGCAGATGTTAGCTCAGGGATAATCTTCCTCAAAAAAAAAAAAAATACATATATACACACACATATTTTCCTCTCCTGATTTCCAAATAATGATTTAATTTAGTAGATTAAAAGTCAAGTTCTAAATCTTATGTACTTTGATGTGAAAAGATCTCAGAAAAAAAAAAGTCACAAACAAGCAAAAAGGAAATGTAAGAATAAGTTCTAAGGTGGTGACTGGAGTTGGAAGCATCAGTAAAAACTCATAGATTTGAGGTTTTGTACTCTTACATACATAGACCAAGATACATATATACATACACACACGTCCTACTTTTATCCACTGAGAGGGCCTAGAAGTACTAACACTCCAACTGAAATGAACACATCATGCATCCAAATTTTGGATTCTAAATACCATTCTTTAGTAAAAGGAACTAGGGTTCCTTAAAGAAGTGATTGATTCCAGGGCTACGCAGGAAAAACACAAGATGATCCTGGACCCTCTCCAGCGTTAGAAAATACAGAAGTGTTTTAAAAAGAAACAAACAAAAGATACAGAAGCCAACCCAAAAGAGTTTCCAATGGCTAAAGCCGGAAAAATATGAGCAATAAAATGAATAGTAATAGTACTGGATTATAACCAAAGGAATAAAGATCCTTGAGCCCAAATTAATATAAATAATTTAATAAATAAATAGAGGGAGAAGTAACTCTTCCTTAGAAAGGAATTTCAATTTTTAAATGCAAAACAAAAAGAAAGAAAAAACAGCCATGAGAATACCAAAGTAATAACTGATGCAGGTAAGATAAACTGATGAATGAAAAATTTAGTGGGCAAAAGATTAAGGAGAAACAGTATATTTGCATATCCACAAAGTATCTATCCCCTAAAATATTTATTAATTACAAAATACTATTATTATTTTTAGTTTTTATTTTATTATTTATTTTTACACCATAAAAAAATATTTTTATGATGTAACTTTACACTTGAAAACCTGGAAGACACTACTTTAATCAATTAATGAAGGTTAACATCACCAGTAATAAGACATACTGATATCATGTACTCCCTAATATGACATGCTGAGGTCACATCACTTCTATGGTACTCTTTCCAAAATCCATAACTTCACTCTAACCATGAGAAAACAACAGACAAAACCAAACTGAGGGGCATTCTACAAAATATCTGACTAGTACTCTTCAAAAGTGTTGAAGTCATAAAAGACAAAGAAAGACTAAAGAACCGTGGCAAACCGGAGAAAACTAAAGAGACATGACACCTACATGCGATGTGGGATCCTGAAATGGATCTTAAAAGAAAAAGGACATTAGTGGAAAAATCGATGAAACTCAAATAGTTTCCAGTTTAATTAATGGAACTGCATCAATGTTAATTTCTTGGTTTTGATAACTGTTCCATGGTTAAGTAAGGTCCTACATTAGAGAAAGCTGGATGAAGGATACACAGGAACTCTACTATCTTTGTAACTCTTCTGTAAATCTAAAATTATTTCAAAACAAAAAGTTTAAGTCTATAAGATTTTAATGCTAGAGCAAGAGTCTTCTATTAAGAAAGAATTAAAACAGGATTATAAAACAGTGGAGAATAACTTCAACCATGTTAAATTAAAAAAAAGGAAAGATTTAGAAAAAAAAGAAAGCAAATACTTGAAAGCATTAACAACAACTTGTCTGGATGCTAGAATTATAAATAGCTGTTTTTCTTTATACTTTTTGGTATTTTCCAAAATTTTCTACACTAGGCATGGATTACTTTTATGATCAATGAAATAAAAAAATATTTTTTAAGAAAGAATTATAGCTCTTGCACCAATATGAAAGATAAATTAAGGGATGACATAGGTTGGAAAGTATCAAATCACTTCAGTTGTTAAAGGGTGAAATAATGAGAATCTAAATCACAATCAATAGAATTAGGTATGCAAAAGGATATAGTAAGTTAGAGAAAGAAGATTTTCAGTCTAAGCCACTGGATAGCTAATGGTACCATTACCAAAATAAGAAGAGGTTAACAGAGAGCACGATAGACTTCATTGTAGACAAACTGAGCTTGAAGTGCCTGTGGATCATTTGAGAGAATATATCCAACAGGCAACTGCAAAACCGAGGATGAAAACTCAGAAGGGAGACTGGGGCTAGAAATAAAGAACTTCAAGGTGTCAAATTACAAGTATTCAATGATGACATGGAGATGGCTTACTACTCCTACCATCAAAATGTAGAGTAATAAAAGAAAGCTAAGGACAGAATCAGAGAGAATTCATCAGGCAAAGAATGAGCCAAGGAAGAGCTAAGAGGGGAAATTAAAAAGAAACTGCCAAAGGGATGGGGAAAAAACTACAAGAGATTGGTATATCTGAATCCAATAGAAGTCCTTCTTTTCTAGCATGCTTTGCCAGAGTCCAATTAAGATGAGAATTAAGTCACCTCTATTAGATTTGATAGTAAAGAAATCACTAGTGATCACAAGAAAATGAGCTTCAATGGAGACATGAGTCAGCCTGTAGAGAACTGAGGAGGTGAAAGAGAAAAATGGATTAGCAGCAAGCATGATAGATTTCTGCAATTTAGGCATTTTCTCAATTTATTAAAAGATTCAATTCTACATATGATGGACTGTAGCCAGCTTAAATATAATACTCAGGGCTTGTATTTCCAGCAAGAAAACCTGAAAAGCCTCCTACAACATGACATCCAAACTGATAACTTACCATACAAGTAGTCTTGGCTAGAAAAAAGATAAAGAAAAAAGTGTAGAAAAGCAAGGTAAACAGAAGGCACAAAATAACAGAATAAAAATAAATATTTATCACTTTATCAATATTTATCCATATCAACAATCACTATAGATAAGACCAACTAAACTCATCACTTAAAAGATGGATTGTCCAAATGGATTTTTAAAAATCCAGCAATTCCAGACACAGGTGAAAACATCTGTCTTTAAAAGACTTATACACTAATATTCATGGCTGTTTTACCCAGTCAAAGCATGGAAACAACTCAAATATTCAACTAGAGGGGAAGAGATATACAAACTGTGGAATAAACCATAAAACTGACTACTCTTCAGCAATAAAAATTGCTGATATACATAAGAACATGGATAAATCTCAAAAATATTTTACTGAGCAAAAGAAACCAGACACAAAAATACGTACTGAATGATTCTATTTTTATGCAGGTCTACAGAAAAAGCAAACTAATAAATATTGTCAGAAAGAAAATCAATTTGCCTGGGGCTGGGGCGAGTCTAGAGAAACTGACTGGGAGTGCGGCACAAGGGAACATCTGGGGGTAATGAAAATGTTCATCATCTTGATCATGGTCATCCTCACACAGGTGTACGTATTTACCAAAGACTCAGGGAATTCTACATTTTCAATAGATGTATTTCATTGTATTATAAATAAAATTTCAATAAAGTTGATTTTAAAAACCTGGTCCAGCCAAACACTTGTTTATAAGCAACTCGCCTAAAATATAAAGACACATAAAGGTTGAAGTCACATAAAGGAAGGAAAAAGAAAGACTTGGCAAGTATTAGTAACCAAAAAGAATCTAGTATAGTTATATCAATATCAGAAAACATAAACTTTAAGGTAAAAAGCATTATTATGGATAAAGAGGACTACTCAGCAATGATGAAACAAATAATCAGTACCACGGTTTTTACTGCTGTTTTATTACCCAACAATTAAGAAGTATACTCTTTTCATGAGTATATGATAGATTTTTTTTTTTCTGCTGGGAAAGATTCGCCTTGAGCTAACATCTCTTGCTAATCTTCCTCTCTCTCTCTCTTTTTCTTCTTTCCCCTCTCCAAAGCCCCAATGCATATGTGTATACTCTAGCTCTAAGTCCTTCTGGCTCTATGTGAGCTGCCACCACAGCATGGCAGCTAACAGACGAGTGGTGTGGTTTCACACTGGGAACCGAAACCAGGCCGCTGAAGCAGTGAGAGTGCTGAACTTTAACCACTAGGCCATCAAGACTGGTTCTATGATGGACTTTTAAAACCTGACCATATACTAGGTATATAGCACTTCTCAATAAATTTTAAATAGTTTGTATTAGAAACTATGTAACTGTAACAATAATACAATTCAGTTGAAATTTAATAACAAAAATATAATTCTAAGAACCTAATTTATGTCTAGTTTTTAAAATATTTCTTTGACCCACGAGTTACAAAGTCATAAGGGAAATTAGAAAATATCTACAATTGAATAATAATCAAAATCTATGGACTGTAGCTGAAGATGTACATAGAGGGAAATTTATAATTAAAGATTCACAGAAGACTGAATATTAATGGGCTAATGGGCTAATTTAAGTTAGAAAAAGAACAGGGGGAATAAACAGTAGTAAATTATTGAACAAGAAAACAAAGATATTATGGAGAGGATTCACAAAGCTAAAATCTAGATCTTCAAAGACTTAAAAAATTGGCAAATTTTTGGGGCTGGCCCTGTGGCCGAGTGGTTAAGTTCACGCGCTCCACTGCAGGTGGCCCAGTGTTTCGTTGGTTCGAATCCTGGGCACAGACACGGCACTGCTCATCAAGCCACGCTGAGGCAGCGTCCCACATGCCACAACTAGAAGGACCCACAACAAAGAATATACAACTATGTACTGGGGGGCTTTGGGGAGAAAAAGGAAAAAATAAAATCTTTAAAAGAAAAAAATTGGCAAATTTTTGATAAAACTGGTCAAGAAAAAACAACCAAATGCACAAATATAGCATTAGGAATGGAAAAGGAGATAATTACAGAAACAGCAGAGCTTTAGGTAAAAATGAGTACAGCGTTGGGCAGAAATTGATTATTACAGATCATTACATATTTGGTCACCACAGCCATTCATTTTCACTTACCGCCAACAGAATACACATTTATTTGCACATGCCAAGCTCGGGGTAGTTTCCATGCAACGATGGCTTTCGATGCCATAGAATGTATGTTTATAGCAACCTCCTCTCCCTCGGAGCATCGACTGTGCAAGTAAAAAAAAAAAAAATGATAATTTGAATAAAATCCTCAAAGCAAGGAAACAAAACACCAAGGCATCATTTTTTAAGAAGAAACCGTGCATTTCATAACCATAAATACCCCTACTGGTATCTGCAGGATGCAAAAAATTAATTTTACAGCATTACAGTGTTTTGATGGTGCATTGGGTTTTGATGGCGCTTTTGGCTTTCTAAAACCCAATAAAATAAACCTATGATTCATTAACTCTGAAAGCTCTATAGGGAGGACCACTGATGCTTTCATTTTCAAATCCATCCAACTGCCTCAAATAATATTAGTACAATAATATATAACGCCAAGGGATAGATAAGACAGGCTCCCAGAAAAGGGGGGCAACACACAGGTGAAAGAGTATCTCTGCTTTGAATAAGGGAGGGTGCCTAAGGGAATGAATCCTGGAGCATATTCTATGTCAACTGAATGGTAGATTTGAACATACTGAGACTGCTAAGGGGACAAGCAGCATGTATGTAAGAAACAGATTATCCCAAAAAAGAACACCATTTATTATGTGAGTGGTAAAACCATGGTAACTGTAGTATGAATGGATAATTGAAGAAACATTGAGGATCAACTTAGAGTTGGAATCACAAAATAATATCAAGCTTTTTGAGGTATCATCAGAAAGATCCATCCAGAAGCTCTGTGTAAGATAAGGCTGATTTCAGTAAAAGTAAAACCTGTGAGGAGGTTATGCAAGAAAAGTCATGGTGACTTGGCTTATAATACTAGTGGAATAAAGGGAAAGGGTACCAAAGAAATACAATCACTAGCATTCCTGATTAGAGGGGCAAAACAGAGAAAGTCATCCAAGATAACTAAGATTTTGAGCTTATGTGACAGAACTTTGATGGAATTAAAAACAGGAACAACAAACAAGGAGATACAGATGGTTAGGCTTTACACATATGTACCAGTGTACTAATATTATAATGCTGTGCACAACAAAAGAAAACTACATCAAATCTACCAGCCTGACTACTACGTCAGTTGATCACAAAATCTTTTATTTTTTTGTCCTGATAAAAGGGGTTTCCCTGTCCATTTCACTTAGTATTTGCATTATGGGAAAAAAAGGAGTAAAGGAAAAATATTGTTCATGATAACTGTGCCTACAAACTCTTTTCCAAGTTCCCAAGAAACTATCCAAGAAAGGCCAACAAAACATTCAGATCTTGCAAATAGCACTGAAAACTAAAAATAAAAGTCTACCAAATGACAAAGTCACAGAGTAATTATCACTAAATATCATGCCAATAGAGAAACAAAGTTGAAGACCTGCACATTTCATTCATTATTTACTGAGAAGTTAATAGACCTCAAGCACGCTCTGTGTTGAATGTACAATGATGAACAAGACAGAGCCCCTACCCATGATCTGGTCTGAGGAATTGGTGAGTTAAGCAGGCAAAATGTGCACTACTACTACGATAGAGTGATTGGATCAATCAAGATTCTTTTGCAAGCAAGAAAAACTGACTTTAGCTAAACAGAAACTATCTCATAGCTCAAAGAATCCTTAGAAAGGCAGGAATGAAGGAAGGCTGGCAGTAGGACTACCACTCAATGCCCCAGAAACCATCTACTACAGACACCACCATTCTCCTGGATACCATAACCCACACACTCCTGAAAAGCAGATACTGCTGCCATCGTCACAAAAAATGAGTTCTCCGTGTCCCAGCCTCTTTCCATCACTCACTCCACACTCAAAGCCTCAGGCTGAACAGAATGACTATCCTAGATGATATTTTTATAACTGGGTTGCCAGAGCATGGTAAAGGAAGCAGTATCTGTCCTCCTTAGCTTCTGTAGCAGGCAGTGGGCCCTCGAGCCAAACAAAGCCCATTTAACAGAGAATTCCCCAACCACGAAAAGGCTAAGATGCTGCGCAAGCAGAGAAGACAAATATCCATCATGGTGTTACTGAAGCCCATGATATAGAGGACCAATCCAGCCAGCCTTGCAGGACCAGTGAGAACTTCCCAGAGGTATGATGTCCAAAGTGAATACGGAAGGGCTCAAAAGCTAAAAGGACAAAGACATATGAGAGAAGGGATGACACGTTTTTCCTTAAAAAACTGAGTTTTTTCCCCTAAAGTTTTACACTTTAAAGTTCGTGATCTATTTTGAGTTAATTTTTATATAAAGTGTGAAGTTTAAGACAAGTTTTTTGTGTGTTTGTGTGTACTTTTGGTGTGTGTGGTTTGGTGGTGGTGGTGGTGTTTTTGGGGTTTTTTACCTGTGGATATCTAATTGCCCTAGCACCATTTGTTGGAAAGGTTATCCTCCTCCAATGAACTGCTTTGGCACCTCTGTAAAAAATCAGTTAAACACATTTGTGGATTCACTTCCAGAATCTCTATTCTATTCTATTGATCTATGTGTCCACCCTTCCACCAATACCACTGTCTTGATTACTGTGGCAATACAGTAAGATACAATATCAGGGTATATGATTCTCCCATTTTATTATTATTCTCAACATTGTTTAAGCTGTTTTAGGAACTGTGACTTTCTTTATAAATATTAGAATAAGCTTGTCTATTTCTACAAAAACCTTACTGGGATTTTAATAGAAATTGCATTAAACCTACAGATCAATTTGGGGAAAACTACTATTTTACTATATTGAGTCTTCCAATCATAAACATTTATTTAGATTTGTTTCAATGTATTTGGATTTTCATTGATTTCCCAACTGACATCTTTCCTCATTTCCAATGTAAGCATTTATTGTTGTAAATTTCCCTCTGAGCACTAATTGAGCAACATCCCACATACGTTTTATTTTTATCATTCAGTTGCAAGTATTTTTTCATTTCCTTTGAGACCTCCTCTTTGACCTATGGCTTTTTTGGGAATGTGTTGTTTAATTTCCACATATTTAGAGATTTTCCTTTTGTTTCTATTATTGATTTCTAGTTTGATTCCATTATGGCCAGAGAACACACTCTGTATGATTTCAATTGTTGTAAATCTGCTGAAGTTTGTTCTATGGCCTAGGACAATGCTCTATCTTGGTGCATGTTCCATAAGCACTCAAAAAAAATATGTATTCTGCTGTTGCTGGGTGGTGTTCTTTATATGGCAATTAGATCCTATTGATTAACTGTGTTGTTCAGATTTTCTATATCCTTGTGATTTTCCGTCTAGTAGTTCTAGTTCCAGCAGTGGCTGAGGGGGTTTCAAAGTCCCCAACTATAACTGTGGGTTAGGTTTTTTTTTTTAAATTTCTCTATTCAACCACATCAGTTTTTGCTTGATTTATTTTGAGCCTCTGATATTTGGTGAATATTCATTTAGTATGGATAGATAATTTTATCACTATGAAGTGTCGTTCTCTGTCTCTAGCAATTTTCTTTGCTTGTTCTATTTAATCTGGTATTAATATAGACAATCCTGCTTTTTGGATACTTTTGGCAAGATACACATTTTTCTATCATTTTACTCAACCTACTTATGTCAATGGATTTGAAGTGAGTTTCTTGTAAACATCATATATTTGGGTCATTTTTTTAATCTACCCTCCCAATCTCTAACATTTGATTGGCATATTTAGAATATTTACATTTGAAGTAATTACTGATATGTTTTCCCTTGAGTCTGCTCTTTTATTATTTGTTTCCTGCTTGTTTCCTCGGGTTCTCATTCCTGTTACTCTTTTCTTGATTTCCTGCAGGTTAAACATTTTTAGGATTCCGCCTTAATTTACCTTGTTTTTGAGCGTCTCTTTGTATAGTTTTTGTAGTGGCTGTTCTGGGTATTACAATATACATACATGACTTATCACAGTCTACTAATATCAACATTTTACCACTTCAAGCGAAGTGTGAAAACATCACTTCCATTCAGGTCCCTTTAACCTTCTTTCTTTTAAATTAAATATCATTTTCTTAAGTATGACATGGTGCTACAATTTTTGTTTCAATCACCAAATACAATTTCTAAAACTCACGAGGAAAATGATCATCTATTGTATGTACCCAAATTTCTGCTCTTTACATCATTCCTTCTTCCTTCCTGGTGCACCAAGAATCTTTGTTTCATCATTTCATTAGGTTTGAACAACTTCCTTTAGCTGATCTTTAAGGGCAGATCTGCTAGCAACAAATTCTTTTAGTTTTCTTTCATCTGATAATATCTTTATTTGATCGTCATTCTTCAAGGATAGTTTTACTGGATATAGAATTCACGGTTGATAGCTATTTTCTTTCAACACTTGAAAAATGTGACACTTCCCCCTGGCCTCCATGATTTCAGATGAAAAATCTGATGTCAAACTGATGTCAATATACTGTTTATCTCCAGCATCTTTCAAGATTTTTTTTTTAGTTTTCAGATCATTAATTTTAAGGTGTCTTGGTGTGGATTACTTTGGTTTTATCCTATTGTGGGTTCTCACTCTCTGTTGTTCAGATTGGGTAAATTCTATTGACCTGTCCTGTTCACAGATCATTCTATTGATCTAGTAAAGTCACTCATTCTATCCTCTGTCATCCCCACTCTACTTCTGAATCCATCCAATGAGGTTTTTATTTATTGTTGTATTTTTCATTTTTAAATTCCCTCGTGGTTCTTTTTATAACTTCCATTTCCTTGCTGAGATTTTTTATTTTTTCATTTGTTTGAAGAGAATATGTAACTGATTGCTGAAGCATTTTCATGACAGTTGCTTTAAAATCCTTGTCAGATTATTCCACCGTCTAATTCAACTGGTGTTGACATCAGTTCACTATCTTTTCTTGTTCAAGTTGTGATTTTCTTGGTTCTTGGTACAACAGGTGATTTTTTATTGCACCCCAGACCATTTTATACTATGTTAGGAAACTCTGGATCCTATTTAACTCTTTACTTTAGCAGATAGTCACTTGGTTTAAGCTGAGCATGCAGGTCCTGGACAACTCTTGTGTCCTGTAGTTCCAATGGCAGCTTAATTTTCAGAACCTTTGTAGTGTCATCTTTCTTGGGCTCCCACTGGTCTCTGCTGGTGCCGTGTGAGGTAGCGTGGAAGGGGTTTCTCCAGCCTGGCCCAATGGGGGTCCCTCAGTGAAGGAGGGGAGGTCTTAGGCCAGCAGGTTCCAAGGGCAGGGTATTTGTGTGGCAGGGTCTCTAGCTGATGCCCCTGGCAGCCCCAGTACCTATAGGTGGGAGAGGAGTCTCAGGCCTCAAAGACCAAGAGGTTTCCCCAGGTGCCCACTTCTGGTGGTGGGGTTCCACTTGCCAGTGTCACCTAGCCACCACGGCATCTCTCAGTAGAGGGAAGGGAGTCTCAGGCCCAGCAAGGATGGAGAGCACTTCACAGGCCAGATCACTTGTGGCAGGGGTAGGGTGATGGAGAGGAGTCTGTCTCTTTCCACTTCCACTTGGCTGCCCTGGTATCGCTTGGCAGGAGAGGGGAATTTCAGACCAAGCAGGGAAGGAGAGCACTGGCCCCAGGTGCTTATTATTAGTGAGGCTCCCAACTGATCTCCTTTGCAAGTGGTACTGGGCTCACCTGGTCCTGTCGGAGGCACTTGCATTCCATGAGCCTCCTTAGGCAGCCTTCTGACTCTTAATAGAATCAGGAAACACAGGGTCTCAGATGCCTTCTTCTTTATGTGGGGCGATGTAAGACATCCTGCGCTGTTGTTCCTCCAGTTCTGGGGTCCGAAACCAGTCAGCCTCCCTCTTACCAACTTTCAGAGTTCTCGTTTGGTTACCTCTTATGTTTTCCAGAGTTCAGATTATGCGTAGCAGTAAGGAGCAGGGTTTATGCCATCTTGTCCAGACCAGAAGTCCTCAGATACTACATTTTGAAAGGAAGCACTCCTTCATCTGAAAATTAGTAGATAAACAGGGTGGAAAAGGAAAAGACCTAAGAGCAACACATGTTTAGAATTAAAAGTGTTCATGTTATGAATCTAGGGGAAAAGAAATTATAGTTGCAGATTCATTAATCCATGAATGCTTGTCCTTGAAGCAAACAAGAGTCTGAGAAAATAGAACTGCAGCCCAGCAGAGCCACAGTGAATAAATTCAAGTGTGAAACTAATTAAAGAAACCTCAACTAAACTGGTATCAGGGAAGGCCTGTAGGGGGAGCTCTCAGACCCTATCATACATCAATTACTCCAAAAAGGAAGAGCCACGTGCATCTCCGACAGGAAAGTGTTTTCTTCTTTACTACCCAGAGAGACGAAGGAAGATTCCTCTCCCCGCCTGGGAACAACCCAGCCAATAAGAGACTGTAGCAACCCAATCAGTGAGAAGCCTCTACACTTTGGACTCCCAACTTCCTCCAATGGACTCTTTGTTTACTACAGCCCATCCCAACTTTCCCTTTTCCTCTGGAAAAGTAAGCCCCTTCTTTGTTTCCCTGGATTTACCTATGGGCCGCCATAGTCTGCATATCTCAAATTCCAATTCTTTTAGTTGTTCCCGAATAAACTCATTTTGCGGGTAAAACAACTGGCCAACATACTTTTTAAGTTAACACAAGACACCATCACTAGGAAGGCTCTGTGCACATCAATTTAGGGAAGGGGAATGGAGGCAGAGTGTTGGGAGACAATTCTCCACGGGTCTCTCTCTCTGAATGTCTTGCAAGATGAGGCATTAACTGCCTTTATTCTAGACTACCTTCTCAAAAGCTTTGTATAGTGAATAGTCTTGGAAAATATAGTGTCTCCCTTTGTAGCAAATGACTAGTACACTTAATGTCCAGCATAACAAAGATGTGTCCCTCTAGGGCAAAGGTCAAGCAGGATTACTGTCAATTACAAAAGGCTCATGTTCCCTAAGCTTGCAGTTCCTCTCTTAAAATGTATGTGCAGATCTTATCTGGCCCTCCTAGTGCTGCTTAATGGGAACTGAGGCTTACGAACCAGAGTAAAAGATGATATTCCGGCTACTGCTATTATTATAAGTAATAAACTGTCCTTGCCTTCTGCCAGCATCCATGAAATTGTGGCAGGCTAACTTCTTAGCTTGCAAGTAGGGTAAAATTTCATAGTCTTCATTTTTGACATGGGATAGAAAGCTCAACGCAAAGGTCAATAAACAACAACCCATGGGCCAAATGCTGCCTATTTCTGTACGAAAAGTTTCATTGGAATACCATCACCAAAATTTGTTTACTTACTTCTGTGGCTGCTTTTGTGCCACAATGGCAGTTGAGAAGTTGTAATATATATCATATGACTGACAAATCTAAAAAAGTCACTATCTGGTTCTTTAAGAAAAAGTTTGCTGACCCTTGACTTAGATATTTATTTCATAATGCAGAGCAAAATAAATTTCAAACTGATTAAACAGACTGTTTTAAAAAGTACAAAGCAGAGGAGGATTTGTGGAAGATAAAGGAGAAGCAAGTACCAGGAATGTGTCTCCCCGACTTGGAGAACAATTGGATTGGCAGAATCCATCTAATAGAACTATGTTGGAAATAACAGAGTCTGGTGACAGAGTCCAGAGTCTGGTGAAGGCCTACAATTTCCAAGGAAAGGCTTGCACAGTTCATTTCAGTCAATTTCAGCTCTTAGCACAGTAGGAGATACCCATTCCCCACATCTAGCCCCATAGCAAGCAGCTGCGCACATGTTCCTAGACCAGTTTGCAACAGCTTTCAGGAGCTAGGGTACAGCTAAAAAGGACCCTGTCCTCCAAATATTGGGGATCTGTGCTCTGATTGCTGACTCTTATCACAAAGGTACAGACAAAGAGGTGAGCAGCTGCTGTTGCTACACCTCCCTCCCTTTTTGCAAACTTCTCCCCTTCCAGCTGACTTCCAGAAAATTTAAAGGGCTGCTCTGTCTTTTTAACCCCCTTCATTTTTCACTTTTCCCCTTTCAGAAGCCAAACATTAAAGACTAGAACATTCAAAAACAACAAAAACAACAAAGCACGTTTGGGGAAAAACAGAAAGTGACTGTGCATGTCCAAGGAAAGACTCAGAAAAGACATAAGACATTAAGTTTATACCTCATTATGGTCCTCAGTACAGCCTACAAAAATCAAAAAACAGAAACAATAACAAAAATCAGCAAACCCTGGGGAAGAGGAAGAATCTGATTTCCAGTGTTATCACATTCCTAGACTCAAATGTCCAGTGTTCAAAAAGAATCACAAGGCATGCAAGGACACAGGAAAGTATGTTCCATTCAAAGGGAAAAAAATAATTCAACAAAATCTGTCCCTGAAAAGTACTTCATGGCAGATATATTAGACAGACTTTTTAAAAACGGTCCTAAAGATGCTCAAGAACTAAAGAAGGATGTGGAGAAAGTCAAGAAAACAATGTGTGAACAAAATGGAAATATCAGTAGAGACATAAAGGCCTAAAAAGAAACCAAAAAGAAAGTCCAGAGCTGAAAAATATAACTACAATGAAAAATTCTCTAAAGGGATTTAAATTTCTTTTTTTTTTTTTGAGGAAGATTAGCCATGAGCTAACATCTGCTGCCAATCCTCCTCTTTTTGCTGAGGAAGATTGGCCCTGAGCTAACATCCGTGCCCATCTTCCTCTACTTTATATGTGGGATGCCTACCACAGCATGGCTTGCCAAACGGTGCCATGTCCACATCCGGGATCCAAACCAGCAAACCCCAGGCCGCCAAAGCGGAACGTGCAAACTTAACCACTGCACCACCGGACCGGCCCCTCTAAAGGGATTTAAAGGCATAGTTAAGTAGGCAGAAGAATCAGAGAATCTGAAGACAAGACAATGGAAATCACTGAGTCTGAGAAACATAAAGGAAAAATAATGAATAAAAGCAAAGAGAGTCCAAAAGACCAATGAGACATCATCAAGTGGAACAACATGCACCTTGTGGGGATCCCAAAAGGAGAAGAGAGAAAGGGCCAGAGAGAACAAATGAAGAAATAATGGCTGAAAACTTCTGAAATTTGATAAAAGACACGAATACAAACATCCAAGACAATCAACACACTCCAAGTAAGATGATTGCAAAGAGACCCACACTGAGACACATTAAAACCAAATTTTCAAAAGACAAAGAGCAAATCTTGAAAGTGGGGAGAGAGAAGTGAATCATCACATACAAGTGATCATCAATAAGATTACCTGCAGATTTTTCATTAGAAAGTTTGGAGGCAAGAACACAGTGGGTCCATATATTCAAAGTACTAAAATAAAAGAAATGTCAACCAAGAATCCTATATCAGGCAAAAATGTCCTTCAAAAGTGAGAGAGAAATCAAGACATTCCAAGATAAACAAAAGCTGATCAAAAAAAGTTCATGACTACTAGACCTGCCCTGTAAGAAATGCTCAAAGGAGTCCTGCAAGGTGAAATGAAAGGACACTAGACAGAGCCTCAAACACACACGGAGAAATAAAGATTTCAATAAAGGTAAACACATGAGCAATTATAAAAGCTACTGTTATTTGTAACGATGGTTTGTAACTGTACTTTCTGTTTTCTACATAAGAGATTAACAAATTTAAAGGGTAAAAAAACAATTATTAGTGAAAAGGTAGTATTACTGTAACTGGTTTGTACCTCCAAATCTTGTTTTCTACATAATTTAGGAGATTAATGCAATTAAGGGATTATTAATTTATGTTTTTGAGCTCACAATGTATAAAGATGTAATTCTGTGACATCAACAAACAAAAGAGGTGGGGACGGGGGTGTAAAGGTGCCGAGTTTGTAAATGTTACTGAAACTAAGCTGCTATAAATTCAAATTAGAATGTTATAACATTAGAAATGTTAAATGTAATCCCCATGGAAACTATAAAGAAAATAGGTATAGAATATATACAAAAGGAAACTAAGAGGGAATTTAAACATTTCACTAGAAAAGATAAAGTGACCACAAAACAAGAAAGGAATGCAGAAAATGAGGGTCAAAAAAGCTATAGCAGATAAAGATGACAAACAGCAAAATAACCAAAGCAAGTCTTCTTATCAGTAATTAATTTAAATGTAAATGGATTACACTCTCCAATCAAAAGACAGATACTGGCATAAGGGATAAAAACACAGGATCGAACTCAATGCTGTCAATAACAGACTCACTTTACATCCAAAGACATAGGCAGGTTGAAACTGAAGGATGAAAAATGATATTCAGACCAAGAAGCAGACACAGTGCAGCTGCACGAGCAGGCCACCAGGTACATTAAACGCCCATAGCACTGCTGCAGCCCCGAGGAGGCAAGTGAGATCCAGTGGGACCATGTGAGCAGGCGGTAACAATCAGGAGCTCCAGCACGATTGTTCCAAATCCAGTGGGAAAATCCACAGTCCCTCAGTGGCCCCAGGGAGAGTCTCCACCCACCAAGCATAAAGGCTGGTGCAACCTAGGAGCAGACGCGGCATAGCTGAGCAAGCAAACTGCCGGGCTGCCTTAAACACCCATAGCTCTGCTGCAGCCCTGATGGAACAAGTGAGATCCAGTGGGACCAGATGGCGGCAGAGCTGTAAGTCTGGGCAAATAAGCTCCTGGCTGCGTCAAAAGGCCATAACACCGCTGCAGTCCCTAAGGAGTGAGAGTGTCCAGGCGGATCGGTGGGAGCAAGCAGCAGCAACCTGAAGACCCCATGTGACTGTTCCCACAATTGACAGGAGATCCAACAGGGTCACTGAAATCCCAAGGAGTGGCCCAGGCTTGGTCAGGAACAGCTGACAGGGATCCTGGTGGGCAAACATTACACAGCTCCTGCTCCCTCCCGACCAGTGGTAGCAAGTGGAAGCAGTAACCAAACTCTATGCAGTTGGACAAATCCACGCCATCAAGCAGTATGAAAAAATATATTGAATCTCCAGAACAGAATGAAAACGACAAGTACCCAGAAAACAATCCCAAAGACACAGAAATCCATAACCTAAATGACAAAGAATTCAAAATAGCTATCATTAGAAAACTCAATAACTTACAAGAGAATATACATAGACAAGTCAATGAGCTCAGGAGCTACACCACAAAAGAGCTTGATACTGTAAAGAAGAACCAATCAGAAATGTTGGACATGAAAAACACAATGGATGGGATAAAGAAAAATCAGGACTCCCTGAAGAGTAGGGCTGATAATACGGAGTACACAATTAGCAGTCTGGAGGACAGGAATATAGAAAGGCTTCGGAGAGAGGAGGAGAAAGAACTAAGACTAAAAAGAAATGAAGAAATTCTCTGAGAAATATCCAACTCAATTACGAAACGCAACATAAGGATTAAAGGTATCCAAGAGAGAAGAGAAGGAGAATGGAGCAGAAAGCTTGTTCAAAGAAATAATAGCTGAGAACTTCCCAAACCTGGGGAGGGAGCAGGAAATCCATATGACAGAAGCCAATAGATCTCCAAACTTTATCAATGTAAAAAGACCAATTCCAAGGCATATAGTAGTAAAGCTCACAAAAGTCAATGACAAAGAAAAATATTAAGGGCAGCAAAGCAAAAGAAAATAACCTACAAAGGAACCCCTATCAGGCTGTCAGCAGAAACCTTACAGGCTAGGAGAGAGTGGAATGACATATTCAAAATTCTGAAAGACAAAAATTTTCAGCCAAGGATACTCTATCCAGGGAAAATATCCTTCAAATATGACGGAGAAATAAAAATTTTCCCAGATAAACAAAAGTTAAGGGAGTTCATCGCCACAGGACATCCCCCAAAAGAAATCCTCAGGCAGGCCCTCATACCTTAAAAAAAAAAAAAAAAAAGAAAGAAAAGAAAAGAAAAGAAAGAGAGGAAAGGGGTTAGAAAACTGTGAGTAAGGAGATAAGTAGAAAGCCAAAATCAGAAAATTGCAGCTCTCCATCAGAACAGGTGAGCAAATGCTTAAGTATAACATTAAAGATAAAGGGAAGGAAAACATCAAGAATAAATATAATCTTGTCATTTTAACCACAAACACACAACAAAAGAAGAAAAACAGATGTGACAATAATAACTTAGAAGGGGAAGAGGAAAGGGACGGAACTGGCTTAATCTAAGTAAATAAGAGGCTATTAAAAAATGAAGTATCTCATCTATGAGATGTTTTATACAAACCACTTGGTAACCACTAAACAAATAATTAGAGCAGAGACGCAAATTACAAATAAGGAGAAAACTAAGAAAACCAGCATAAAAAACTACCTAACTGAACTGATAGCCCAAAATACATGGGACGAGAAACAGAGGAAATGCAAAACTGGAAAACGAGGGATAAGCATTAGGTTCCCACATTTCAGTAATCTCTCTAAATGTAAATGTATTGAATTTTCCAGTCAAAAGACAGAGAGTGGCTGGGTGGATTACAAAACAAGACGCAACAATATGCTGCCTCCAGGAAACATGCTTCAGTCCCAAAGACAAACAGAGACTCAGAGTGAAGGGATGGAAGACGATACTCCAAGCTAACAGTGAACAAAAGAAAGCAAGTGTCAGCATGCTAATTTCAGACAAAGTAGACTCCAAGACAAAATAGGTAAAGAGACACAAACAGGGGCAGTATACAATGATAAAAGGGACACTCGACCAAGAGGACATAACACTTATATATATGCAGCCAACACAGAAGCACCAAAGAACATAAAGCAACTACTAACAAAACTAACAGGGGACATCAACAACAACACAATAATAGTAGGGGACCTCAACACCCCACTAACACCAATGGACAGATCATGCAGACATAAAGTCAACAAGAAAACTGTAGAATTAAATGAAAAACTAGACCAGATGGACTTAATAGATATATATAGAACACTCCATCCAAATACAGCAGGTTACATATTCTTCTCAAATGGGCATAAAACATTCTCAAGGACAGACCATATACTGGGAAACAAAGCAAACCTCAATAAATTAAAGAGGAATGAAACAATACCAAGCATCTCTTCTGACCATGATGCTATGAACCTAGAAATCAATTACAAGCAAAAGCTGGGAAAGGGGCGAAATGTGGATATTAAACAACATGCTACTGAACGACCAATGGATCATTGAAGAAATTAAAGGAACAATCAAACGTTATCTGGAGACAAATGAAAACAAAAACACACCTTACCAACACGTTTGGGATGCAGCAAAAGCAGTATTAAGAGAGAAATTCACTGCAATACAGGCTCACCTCAACAAACAAGAAAAATCTCAAATAAGCAATCTCAACCTACACCTAAGAGAATTAAAAACAGGAGAAAAAGCCCAAACTCAGGAGAAAGAAGGAAATATAAAAATTAGAGCAGAAATAAATAAAATTGAAACAAAAATGACAGTAGAAAGGATAAATGAAAAAAACAGCTGGTTCTTCGAGAAAATAAACAAAATTGACAAACCTTAAGCCAGGCTCACTAAGAAAAAAAGAGAGAAGACTCAAATGAATAAAATCAGAAATGAAACAGGAGAAATTACAATGCATAGCACAGAAATACAAAAGATTATAAGAGAATACTATGAAAAACTATATGCCAAGAAATTGGACAACCTAGAAGAAATGGATAAATTCTTAGACTCTTACAACCTCCCAAAACTGAATCAAGAAGAAATTAGAGAATGTGAATAGACCAATAACAAGTAAAGAGATTGAAACAGTGATCAAAAATAAAAGTCCAGGACCAGACAGCTTCTTTGGAGAATTCTACCATATATTCAAAGAAGATACCACCTATCCTTCTCAAACTATTGCAGAAAATTGAGGAAGATGGAACAACTCCTAACACATTCTACAAGGCCAACATCACTCTGATACCAAAGCCAAACAAGAAGAACACAAAGAAGGAAAATTATAGACCAATGTCACTGATAAGCATAGATGCAAGAATCATCAACAAAATATTAGCAAACCGAATACAGCAATACACTAAAAAGATCATACACCATGATCAAGTGGTATTTATACCAGTGACACAAGGATGGTTCAACATCCACAAGTCAATCAATGTGATACACCACATTAACAAAACGAGGAAAACCACATGATCATCTCAATAGACACAGAGAAAGCATCTGACAAGATCCAACATCCATTTATGAAATAGAAAGAAACTGATGATAATATAAAGAGATGGAAAGACATTCCATGCACCTAGACTGGAAGAAGAAACATAGTTAAAATGTCCAGACTACCTAAAGCAATCAACAGATTCAATGCAATCCCAATCAGAATCCCAATGACATTCTTCACAGAAATAGAACAAAGAATCCTAAAAATTCATATGGGACAACAAAAGACCCTGAATTGCTAAAGCAATCCTTTGAAAAAGAACAAAGCTGGAGGCATCACAATCCCTGACTTCAAAATATACTACAAAGCTATAGTAATCAAAACAGCATGGTACTGGTACAGAAAAAGGCACACAGATCAAGAGAACAGAATTGAAAGCCCAGCAATAAAACCACACATCTACAGACAGCAAATCTTTGACAAAGGAGCTGAGAACATACAACGGAGAAAGGAAAGTCTCTTCAACAAATGGTTCTTGGAAAAGTGGAAAGCTACATGTTAAAAGAATGAAAACAGACCGTTCTCTTATGCCATTCACAAAAATAAACTCAAAATGGGTCAAAGACTTTAAGGTAAAACCTGTAGCCATAAGACTTCTACAAGAAAACATAGGCAGTACACTCTTTGACATCAGCCTTAAAAGGATGTTCTCAGATACCATGTCTTCTTGGACAAGGGAAACAAAAGAAAGAATAAACAAATGGGACTTCATCAGACTAAAGAGCTTCTACAAGGCAAAGGAAAACAGGATTGAAAGGAAAAGACAACCCACCAACTGGGAAAAAATATTTGCAAATCACATATCTGACAAAGGGTTAATCTCCATAATATATAAAGAACTCACACAACTCAACAACAAAAAATCAAACAAGCCAATGAAAAAATGGGCACAGAATATGATATACAGATGGCCAATAGGCACATGAAAAGATGCTCATCATCACTGATCATCAGGGAAATGCAAATCAAAACTACACTAAGATATCACCTTACATCTGTTAGAATAGCTATAATAACTAAGAAAAAAATAACAAATGTTGGAGAGGTTGTGGAGAAAAAGGAACCCTCATACACTGCTGGTGGGAATGCAAACTGGTGTTGCCACTATGGAAAACAGTATGGAGATTTCTTAAAAAATTAACAGTAAGAATACCATATGACCCAGCCATCCCACTACTGGGTATCCATCCAAAGAACTTGAAATCAACAATTCAAAGAGACTCATGCACCCCTATGTTCATCGCAGCATTATTTGCAATACCTAAGATGTGGAAGCAACCTAAGTGCCTATCAACTGATGACTGGATAAAGAAGATATCCATATACATATATACACACATACACACAATGGAATACTACTCAGCCACAGAAAATGATAAAATCATCCCATTCACAACAACATGGATGGACCTTGAAGATATTATGTTAAGCAAAATAAACCAGAGAAAGACAAACTCTGTATGATTCCATTCATATGTGCAAGATAAACAAACACATGGACAAAGAGAACAGATTAGTGGTTACCAGGGGGAACGGAGGTGGGGGGGTGGGGCACAAAGGGTGAAGGGGTGCACCTATAAGATGACTGACAAATAATAATGTACAGACATTTCACTACGTTGTAAACTATCATAACGTCAATTAAAAAAAGATATTCAATGTAAATAATACCCAAAAGAGACTAGAGGTGGCTATACGAGTATCAGACAAAATAGACTTTAAATCAAAAAAGATTACAAGAGACAAAGAAGGATATTATATACTAATAAAGGTTCAATACAACAAGAAGAGATGACAATTATAAACATTTACACACCTAATGACAGACTATCAAAATATATTAAGCAAAAACGTACAGAATTGAAGGGAGAAATAGTCCTACAATATTTGGAGATTTCAATACTCCACTCACAGTAACGGAGAAAACAACCAGAGAGAAAATAAGTAAGGAAATAGAGCAACACTCCACCCAACAACAACAGCATACACTTTCTTCTCAAGTGCACATGGAACATTTTCCAAGCAGACCATAGGTTGGGCCACAAATTAAGTCTCCACAGATTTAAAAAATAGATATCATACAAAATATCTTCTTTGACCACAACAGGATGAAGTTAGAAATCAATAACGTAAAGAAAATTGGAAAGTTCACAAAAGTGTGGAAATTAAACAGCACATTTTTAAACAACCAATGGATCAAGTAAGAAATCACAAGTGAGGGGTTGGCCCAGTGGTGCAGCAGTTAAGTGCTCATGTTCCGCTTCAGCAGCCCGGGGTTCACCGGTTCGGATCTTGGGTACAGACATGGCACCATGCGGTAAGCCATGCTGTGGTAGGCATCCACATATAAAGTAGAGGAAAATGGGCACAGATGTTACCTCAGGGCAGTCTTCCTGAGAAAAAAGAGGAGGATTGGCAGATATTAGCTCAGGGCTAATCTTCTTCGGTAAAAAAGAAATCACAAGTGAAATTAGAAAACACTTAGAGATGAATGAAAATGAAAACACAAACATCAAAGTTTATGGGATGCAGTGAAAGGAGTGCTAACGGGGAAATTTACAGCTATAAATGCTTACATTAAAAGAAAAAAAGAGAACTCCAAACATCAACCTAACTTTACAACTTAAGGAATTAAAAAAAGGAGAACAAACAAACCCAAAGCTAGCAGAAGGAATGAAATAATAAACATTAGAGCAGAGACAAATAAAACAGAGAATAGAAGAACAACAGAAAATCAATGAAACAAAAAATTGGTTCTTTGAAAAAATCAACAAAATCTACAAACTTTAGCCTAAGAAAAAAAGAAAGAAGCCTCAAATTACTAAAATCAGAAATGAAAGTGGGGACATTACTACCCATTGTCACAAATAAAAAGGATTTTAGAGTACTATGAACAACTGTACACCAAAAAATTGGATAACCAGTTGAAATGGACAAATTTCTCGAAGCAGAAAACCTACTAAGACTAAATCACAAAGAAACAGAAGACCTGAATAGACCTATCACTAGTAATGAGATTGAATCAGTAATCAAAAATCTCCCAACAACAAAAAAAGCCCTGGACCTAATCCTAATGGTCTTACTGGTGAATTCTACCAAACATTTTAAAGAACTAATACCAATCAAAAAAGGACAAGGTACTTGACTACACATTTCTCCAGAGAAAATATACAAATAGCCAATAAGCACATGAAAAAGATGATCAACATCACTAATCATTAAGGAAATGCAAATCCAAGTAACAATGAGATACGCTTCATACCTATTAGGATGGCTACTATCAAAAAATAGAAAACAACAAGTGTCGGTGAGGATGTGGAGAAACTGGAATCCTTGAGTACTGTTGGTGGGAATGTAAAATGGTGCAGATGCTATGTAAAACACTATGGAGGTTCCTCAAAAAATTAAAAATAGAATTACCATAGGATCCAGTAATTATACTTCTGGGTATATAGTAAAAAGCAGAGAAAGTAGGTCTCAAAGAAATATTTGTACAAACATGTTCACAGAAGCCTTATTCACAATAGCTAAAACATGGAAGCAACCCAAGTGTCTATCAACAGATGAACGGATAAAGAAAATGTGGTGTGTACACACAATGGAATATTATTCAACTTAAAAGAGGAAGGAAATTCTGCAATATGCTACAACATGGATAAACTTTGAGGACATTATGTGAAATAAGCCAGCCACAAAAAGACCAATACTGTGTGATTCCACCAATATGAAGTAGTGAGTCATCAAAACAATACAGATAGAAAGTATAAAGGTAGTTGCCAGTGGGCGGGGGGAGAGGAGAAGGGGGAATTACTGTTTCATATAGAGTTTCAGTTTTGCAAGATGAAAAGCGTTATGGGGACGAATGGTGGTGATGGCTGCACAACAAGGTGAATGTATTTAGTACCACTAAACTGTACACTTAAAAATAATTAAGACGGCAAATGTATTTATTTTAACAGAATTTAAAAAATTAGTCTTCATAAAATAAAAAATATATAAACAAAGAAAGAAGTGACTATTTTCCAAATCCCCGTGTGGAAAAAATTCTGTAAGCTTAAAAAAATAGAACAGCCAAGAACATACAATGGAGAAAGGAAAGTCTCTTCAATAAATGGTACTGGGAAAACTGGACAGCCATATGCAAAAGAATGAAAGTAGGCCATTATCTTACATCATACACAAAAATTAACTCAAAACAGATTAGACTTGAATGTAAGACCTGAAACCATAAAACTCCGGAAGAACATATGGGCAGTATGCTCTCTGACATCAGTCTTAGCAGTACTTTGCTGAATACGATGTCTCTTCACGCAAGCAAAACAAAAGAAAAAATAAACAAACAGGACTACATCAAACTAAAAGGCTTCTGCACAGCAAAGGAAACCATCAACAAAACAAAAAGATGGTTCTACCAATTGGGAAAAGATATTTGCAAATTCATATATCTAATAAGGGGTTAATATCCAAAATGCATAAAGAACTCATACACATAACAACAACATAAACAAACAACCTGATCAAAAAATGGGCAGAGAATATGAACAGACATTTTTCCAAAGAAGATATAAATATGGCCAATAGGCACATGAAAAGATGTTCAACATCACTAATTATTAGGGAAATACAAATCAAACTACAATGAGATATCACCTCACACCCATCAGAATGGCTATTATTAAAAAGACAAGATATAACAAGTGTTGGAGAGGATATGTAGAAAAAGGAACCCCATACACTGCTGGCAGGAACATAAATTGGTGCTGCCACTTTGGAAAACAGTATGGAGATCCCTCAAAAAATTAAAAATAAACATACCAGACGATCCAGCTATTCAACTTCTAGGTATTTATCCAAAGAACATGAAAAGACTAATTGGAAAAGACATATGCACCCATATTTATTGCAGTACTGTTCACAATAGACAAGACTTGGAAGCAACCTAAGTGCCCAACAAGAGATGAATGGATAAAGAAGATGTGGTATGTATGTATATATATACACATACAGTGGAGTACTACTTGGCTATTAAAAAAGACAAGATCTTGCCATTTGCGACAACATGGCTAGACCTTCAGGGTATTATGCTAAGCAAATTACGCATAAGCGAAAGACAATTACAGTATGACTTCACTCATATGTGGAGTATAAACAAACAAACACATAGATACGGAGAACAGACTGGTAGCTACCAGAGGGGAAGTGGGTGGGGAGAGGGCGAAACGGGCAAAGGGGCACACGTGTACAATGACGTATGGCAGCTATCATTGGCTTTTTGGCAGTGAACATAATGTAGTCAATACAAAAGACAAAATATAATGATGTACACCTGAAATTTATATAATGCGATAAACCAATGTGACTTCAATAAAAGAAAAATTGGAGAAGAAAATATAAGGTAACATTAAATGGATAAAACTACATAAAAATGTAAAATTTAAGTACATCAAAAAAACAAACTAGGAAAAATATTTTCAGTAGACAACAAATCCAGTCTTTGTTAATAATTCTACAAACAGTTAACAGAAAATTATAAGAAAAGATTGTTAGCAAACCCTTTCAACTGGTAATGTCTTTTCTGGGATTTCACTCTAAGAAAATAATCTAAATGCAAATAAAACTTTATGCAAAAACATATTCTTCACATAATTAATTGTAATAGCGAGCAAAAAACCTGGAAACAACTATGTCATCACCAGATGAATAGCAAATTAAATTATGGCACATTCATCAATAATTATATAGTCCATTAAGAATTATATGTAAAAAAGATTTTTCAATAGGAAAAGGCTTATATTATAATGTTAGGTGAAATAATTGATACAAAATTTCATATACAATAGGATTTCAAATATGTAAAAACATATATAAAGATGAATAGTAAAAAAAGCTGGAACTAAAACACACCAAAATTTCTGCAAGGTGGAATATAATTTTTATTTTATTTCCTATATTTTTCTTACTTTTTACATAAAATATGTTCTTTTACTAATAAACAAAAGTAATTTTGTTAAGGAAAAAATTTGAATCATAAACTTGACATAGCAACATCCACAAGTTTGTGAATATTTTCATCAATGTAAAGTCACAAATTGAAGCTCTGTCTGACTTTATTTTTTTCACCAGAATATGGGAGCTTTTCCAACTGCTACCTGCATAATTCATCACCATGCACTGTGTACTTCACACTATTCTCAAGTGCTGACAATGTGCTTTTTCATCACTTTCTTGTGGCTGGGCATTTCAATAAGACTTATAGACATTCCCCTCTCCCAACTTCCATGTTCTAGCAGAACTCACTGTAAGGGAACAATGGTATGAATTACTGAGAATTTCTCATCAGAAACAACAAAAGCCAAAAGACAATGAAGCAACATCTTTAAAGTACTGAAAGAAAAGATGTGAATACACAATTCAATATGCACCAAAAACAAAGAATGAAAGCAAAATAACAGATATTCTCAGGTGAAGAAAAACTAAGAATTTACTGCCAAGCAGACCTGCTCTACACAAAATGCTAAAGGAAGTCATGGCAAAAGAATGGGGAAAAGTAGAGTATACAATCACTAACCAAAAGAAAGCTGGGATGGCTATATTAACATCAGACAGTGTAAACTTCTGAACAAGGACTTCTTACCATAGATAAAGAGGGAGATTACATAACGATAAAAGGGCGGATTCACCAAGAAGACATAACAACCCTAAATGTGTATACCTAACATCAGAGCTGCAAAGCGCATGAAGCAAAAACTGATAGAACTGAAATGAGAAATAGGCCAATCCACAATTAGAGTTGGAGTCTTCAACACTCCCTTCTAAGTAACAGACAGAACAAGTAGATAGAAAATCAGCAAGGATATAAAATGACTAGTATCAAATCAACTTTTGATATGGGTTTGGGTTTCCTGGAGTTGTATTTGGGGGTGGGAAGAGGGAAACAGGAAAAGACATACAAAGTAAAGATAGGAGAGGGATCTTTTCACCAAGCTTAATGATTGAATTCACTAAGGGCAGGCCTCCTGCATATCCCTATTACCTTCCACATTATCTTAGATATATAGAAAGCACTCGATACTTGCTGAAGACTGACAGTAGTGTAGTAATATCACAATTCGATTTCTCCTACTCCCTGTGACATGTGACTTAGGCAGTCCTTATGATTTTCTATATTACCACTGTAACTCAACATAACAAAGTCGCAGTTGTAATGAAAAGTCAAAATGCTATATCAAAAATGATATATGCTATATATGTGTATAAATATACTATATATGAGTTAAATACACTATATATACATACACACATATACTTACGATAAATACATTTATTTTCCAGACTAGGACACTGCAACGGTCAGGATAGGAAAAGACACTGTCAATTAAAGTAAATGACCATCAAATAGGCAAGTCCTCCTCCATCAGTATCCTTAAAGTCATGTTTTCCTGGCTGAAACAATCTCCTACTCCAGGATTCCACTCAGGTGATAGAGATTTAGAAAATGAAGATGGCAAAGCCATAAAGCATCTGACAGATTGCTTGCCAAGCCCTTAACCTTTCAGGCAAATACTCCCTGATACAGCACTGAGAAAAGAAAAAAAATCATACTTCCCATGCTTTGCTCAGCACTGTCATGTAAATCTTTATCTATACCATGAGAGTTGCTTCAGCTCAGGGCTCCCAGCAGTTCAAGCTTTATCATTCTTCACTATGACTGTTCTCCCCACTACACAGATATTTAACACCCACCAAATCAGCAGCAAACCACAATCACTTCCATATAAGTAGCCAACGTCTTCTGGTTCAGTTACCTGCTGTTGCGTAACACACTGCCCCAAAACTCAGCGGCTTAATACAACAGCAATCTATTATTTTCTCTGCTAATTCTGCAGCTCAGCTGGGTGGCTCTTCCACTCCCTGAAGTGTGTGCTGAGGTCCCTCACGCAGCTGTATGCAGAAGGAGTTTGGCTGGGGCTGCACACCAAGAAGATCTCACTCAGATATCTGAGAGTTGACACTGGCTGGGGCACCTCACTCCTTGAGGAGTTAAGACTGGCTTCTTTGTAGTATGGTATCTAGGTTCCCAGAGGAAACATTCTAGGTTCCCAGAGGAAACATTCCAAGAGGACAAGCCTCAATGTGCAAGCACTTAGCAAGCCTCTACTTGCATCATGCCTGTTAATATCCCATTGGCCAAAGCAGGTCACATGGCCAATCCTAGTGTCATATGGGAAAGGACCAACAAGAATGTGAACACGGGGAGCCATGGTTCATGAAGGGCTACCCAGCCAATAGACTCCTACATCACTTATACTAATTATGTTCACCTTCAAGCCTAAAGACAAAAAGTCCTCACGTGATCATAATTTATTAGTTTTCAAAGAGCTTTAAGAGCTAATAGCTCTAGATCAAATTTTTTGCTTATTATAACAAAATTCTTTTAACATTTGGTGATTATTGAAGTTCTTTGAGAGTAGACAGGAAAATATCTTGATTTTAGGTATTTAATATGTTTATTTAATATATGTTTACCATAGTATGTGCTAAGTGATACAGAGGAATAATGATTCTGACTTCACTGTATACTCCTTTTTTATATAACCCTACAGCTTTGACCTTAAAAAACAAAAGTTTAACCTATTCAAAAAAAATAAATAAATTTTTCAGCTCTTTAAACTGAAACTAAACTGAAATACATCAACCAAATATCAAATTACCTCCATAATCACACAAATATACTATTCCAAAGAACTTCAGAAAAAATATTTTGAATGTACACGCTTAATGAGATGCATTCTACAGAGAGAAGGAGCTACAAAGCTTTTCTCATCTTAAAAATTATCAAGAACCCTAGGGCTAGTTGAGTGGCATAGTGGTTAAGTTTGTGAGCTCCGCTTCGGTGGCCCTGGGTTCACAGCTTCAGATGCCAGGCATGGACCTAGCACTGCTCATCAAGCCACACTGTGGCAGCATCGCACATAAAACAGAGAAAGACTGGCACAGATGTTAGCACAGCAACAATCTTCCTCAAGCAAAAAGAGGAAGATTGGCAACAGATGTTAGCTCAGGACCAATATTCCTCATACAAAGAAAAAAAAAAAATCAAGGACCCTAAAGAACTTCCATTTATGTGGTTTACATCAATCAAAATTTACATATTAGAAATTAGAATCAAGAAATGCTTAAAATATTTACGTATTTCATTTAAGATGAGACCATTACATATCAACACAATAGCACAGTTTTATGAAAAATATATTTTCCAAAACAAAAAAAAGAGTAAAACAGTTGAATTCTTATATATGTTTATACATTCCAATTGTTGTGATGTTGTTTTTGTTAAGGTATATGAACAAATCTGGCCTCACACAGATACATAACTGGAAAAAAGGAGTATTTTAATAGCCTTTTCAGAAAATTATGAATGTTGTACTTTGATACTACCAAAACTCCACAAGTGGTAGTTTCATAAAGATTAACTAGATTGTGGTATCTGAAACCGTATTAATAAACTTTTCATATCTTGTTACATTAAAATCTATTTGTCCAACTTGCACTTTGAATTTGATTTTATAACCATGCACCAGTCATTTGGAAAATACTGGTTCACCAGCTTATGCAGATCTTCCAAATATCAACACGTTTCACTGTATAATATTTAAAAATCACATTTTTTAATATCACAACTGATCTCATCATTAAATCCTTTAAGTACTGGGAGTCTGTCAAACTTACAGCAACTAATACAAGTCTTCCAAAATTCTAATTTTCATTTTAAAGCTCAAATTCTATTACTAGCAACAAATACTTTCAGTTGTTTTCCTTGAAGTGTCAGGCTCACTTTATTTTTTAAAAAACATGTGTCAAATATCTAAGCCTGAATAACCATAGTTAACTGTTCTTAAATGTAAAAATGATATTTCATGAAAAGAGTAACTTAACTTAAACAACTGCACAAATGCTTTTCCTTAAGACAATTATATACTGTAGTATGCAACAACAGTACTTTATGGATACTTTCAACTCTTCACACAGAATATTAAAAAGACAGGTATTTAAAGGTAGAGATTTTTAAAAATTAATAATTTTTGCTACTTCATCAAGGTAATTCTTAAGTGAAAGTGGCATTAAAAAAAACAAGAAGTACATGTACCTTGACTACTAGCACACTTTGGTGCATTGCCTTAATTCATACTAAGGGGTCAGTGCTTTTACCCACCGTTGCTTTTGCACCATTAGTTCAAATGTCCACACAGCAAAAAAGACAAATAACATCACAGTATTATTATGAAAATAGTTTTGCCCTCCAGGACCCCAATGGGTCTGGAGACCACACTTTAAGACCCACTGTTGCAGGTTAATGGCAATAAATAATTATGTCAATGTTAGAAATCAAGAATTTTGTTGAGGGGAAAAAAGTGGTACAATTATAAAATCAAAGAAATTACTGAAAACTAATGTTAAAATCAAGCACTTTGGAAAACTGTTAATATCTACTAAAGTTAAACATAAACTTAAGCAATTCCACTCCGAGGTATACAGCCAAGAAAAATGAGTGTTATCTCCAAAGACTTGTACATGATGTTTACAGCATTGGCTTCATACGACATAGCAAAAAGCTGCAAACAATCTACGTGTCCATTAACAGGTGAATGAATAATCAAATGTGGCATATCTATACAATGGAATATATTCAGCAAGAAATGAAGTACTGATACACACAAAACATGGATGAATCTCAAAATAATTATACCAAATGAAGGAAGCCAGATCAAAAAGAGAACATAATGCATGACTGTATTAAATTCTAGAAAACATAAATTTATATACAGAGACAGGAAAGCAAATCAGTGGTTTCCTGGGGATAGGAGTAAAGAGACAGATGGGTTACAAAGAAGCACAAGGAAATTTTGGGGGGGGTGTTCATTATCTTGATTTTGTGATGGTTTCACTAGTATATACATGTCAAAACTCATCAAATTGTATACTCTAAATACATACAATTTCTTTTATGTCAACTATACTTCAATAAAGTTGAAACAATTTTAACTAAAACAAAAGGAAACGGGGGAGGGGTACACAGGAGTTAGCTGGAAAAGTTCCCACCAGCCAAAGTGTGAAAATTTGAGAATCAAAAAAGAAAATAACTGTCATGGATTAAACTGATGAAAATACATCACTACATAATGATATTCAAAAAAGAGAAGAAAAGAAACATTTGTCACCATTTGAGATGGCTATTAAAACAACTTCTACTTTGAAAAGTGGTAACTAAAGAGAAAGAATTAAGCATTTATCCTGACTTGCCAATAGGAACTGCATTTCAGAGTAACCAAATAACCCCAGTTGATTAAAAAAAAAAGCTCTCTTTTTAACAGAAGAATGCTAGCTAATAAATGTAGAAGAAATAACAGAATTGAAAATATGATTTTACAAACCTTAACTAAGTACTATCAATTGGTATTTCAAAAAAAGTAAACACTAGCTTAATGGCTGACAGGAAGCCGAATGTTTTAATAATGCCAAAGTAGAGTTCTAATAACAAGGAGAAAAACATAAATGAACAAAAGGGGGGAATAGAACGCCACTATCCTGTTTCAGTGGTCAATATCAGCACCATTAATGGTGATGACTCAACCACATATTAAGTCTACTGACGTGGCGCAACACACATCACATGGATGCAATAAACGTGACCTGTGTTCTATGATAACACAAAAGTGTCAGACATCAATCAAGCCTTTCAATGTAACTTCTCCTTTACAAGAAATACTTGGGATAAAGAAATATACCCAAAAAGCAAAGAAACAACCAAAGAATCTAAAAGGTTGGATCTTATGCAAAACTTGCCTAGTCTCTTAAATCAGTGTCACTTAACAAAAAATAAAAAACGAGTGGGCTTGATTATAAAAGAGACTCAACAGACACAACCAGGTTAAACGTGAGAACAAATGAGTTATAATGGTCATCTGGAGGTCAAGTCAAGAAATCTGAATATGTTCTGGGTATTAGATGAGATGAAGATTTACTGAAAAGGAAACTCAAGATTCACTGCCTGAAAAAAACAGGTTATAAAATAGTATATACAGTATGATCTCATTCAGGTTAAAGTGCACATATACACACAGAAAGCATATGAATTAAGGTGTTAGTGCTGATTTTGCTACAGTGGAAATATGTTTTACCTTGTTATTTTTATTTGTCTAAATTTCCTCATTTTCAACAACGCACAGATACTGTTTCTGCAATAATAAAAGGTTACTTTTTAAATGAATCAGAATATATATTCCAATGGGGCAATGAGGCACCTGGTTAACATTTGTGTTATGAGGAAGAAACTGATAACTGCTTCCAGAGAGATGCAGAAAAAGAGCTTTGGAATCAAGAGTAGTCAAAATTACTTCCCCTTATGACTATTTAATTTAAATTTAAATAAAATTTAAAATTCAGTTCCTTAGTCACACCAGCCACATTTCAAGTGTTCAGCAGCCACAACTGGCTAGTAGCAGGTTATGTCCTTAGGTATCAAGTATTATGTATTAGGTTAGGTGGTAGGTATATGGTCAGTATATTGTACTGTATAATGCAGATACAGAACATTCCCATCACTGCAGAGAGTCCTATTGGACAGACCTGAAGAGAGGGATGTAGGTGTGGCTCCTCTCACTATTAGGACCAATACACCACTCACTCCACTGCTGCCTTCCATCCCCGGAACACTGACTCCAGTTTACAGGTTCCTAAGGGAAGAACGATTCCACCAGATTTCAGGGAAGTTATGTTAATGGACAAGTCTCCATGGTGGTTCTGCATTTCTTAGATCAGCTTTATTTCCAGACTATCTTTTCTAGGACGTTTGTAGAGAAAAGATAGAGAAAGTGTCTTGGAAGATAGAGAAAGCGTCTCCCTCCAGTGTAGAAGACAGATTTGTTTCCTGACCAGCATAATAAAGATAATATCTCCCTCACACCTAAAGGTTGAGAAAGTTTGCAAGCAACCCTCTTATTAAGACTGGGCATTTCCTAAGCTTAGGGTTCCTCAGCTGTAACATAAATCCACTCTGCAACCGGCATTCCCCTGGCCCACCTCCACATCACCATTACAGCATTTGCAGGGCAGGGGAACCAATGTGAACATGAAGCTCAAGCTGCCTGCTGTACCACGTCTTTGACTCAGGAGTCCTGTGTACTCTGCCGACATCCATGAAACTCTGCCGGGCTAACTTCTTAGCTTGCAAGTTGGGTAAAATAGCAGACACTCCACAGTTCTTGACAGTTACCACTATCACCTGGCTCCTGAGCTCTTCATGCCACAGAATCAAAAATTTTGTCAGGAACCAAGAGGACCTCTGTGGCATCTCTTAGTACTCTCATGTACAGTAGTAAAAGTTAAGAGAAGACTGAAGGAGAGCTCACTACTGGCTCACTCTCCACCGACAGACTGGATCACTAACCTGGTAAGGAATCATCATATGGAGGTATTGATAGAGCACAAAGGAAATGTGACCTGGCTAAGGAAGAAAGAAGTTATGAACACCAACTATTGAACAGGTGACCAGGCGCAAATATTAGGATAGTTGTACCTATGCATACTGTCTTCCTTGCTTTGGTATATACAATTTTTTTCCCCTCTCCATCAACTATTTTATGTAAGATAGGTCAGTGGTAGGTAACCTATAATTTCATCCTTAGGTATAGGATCTCAAAAGAGTATTTTCCCTTTTAAAGGAAGATAGTGAATACATCCTCCCTTGTATGAGTAATAATTTCAACAGGTTAGGCAGAAGAAAAGGTTTTGTGTTTATTATTGTTTGAAAATGTAAATACAGGTAGAAGGGTGTGTGCAGATGCTGAGTATCCAAAAAGGTAGACTGTGGTATGCTCAGTCCCGTGTCTGCCCTTCTAAACAGGGGCTAGAAGCCCTAACACCCTACTTCTCAGCTTCACTGGTCTGAAAGGTTATGATTTAGACTCCACCAACGAGAGGCACTTATGCAAGATACAGAAGGCAAAAAAAGGAGAACCTATTATAGCTCTTTGGCAGCAGCTGGCAGACACAAGGACATACAGCAAACATCAAGTCAGCAGCAGCTTCCAAGCGAGCTCCTGGGAAACATTCTCTTCATGTTGCCAGCGGCTCAGGTCACTGGAAGCAGTGTCCTGTGAGTCCAGCACTTTTCGATTTTCTCAAAGCCAGGAGTAGTTCTCTCTGACCTTCACTACTCCAGGGCCTTTCAATGGCGTTATAAGCACTTAGTTATTTTACTTTATTAAATCTGTTCTTGCTAAAATACCCAGAATGGTTTCTGTTTTCCTGATACAGATGGGTAGGATTTGGTCAGGTGGAGATTAGAGTGGGGAAGAAAAGCAGCATACGGTGGTTGAAGGTTAAAACAGAAAATAAAGTTGAACAAGTGGGTCAGAACTATACTGAGGAGGATCCTCCTTGGGATCAGGCTTTATTTTACTAATTTTTTCATCCAACAAATGTTTACTAAGGAAGCATTTTATGCCCAGGCTTTTTTTCTTGGTATTGGAAAGAAAACAAAGACTCTTAAGTTGAGGAGGGGCTGAGAGAGGAAGGAAGGAGACAGACAATAAACAAAGATATAATCTATTAGTAGTAATAAGTGCTGTGGAGAAATTCCAAGCAGCATAAGGGGATAAGAGGGAAGGTTATTATTTTGTATAAGGTGGTCAAGGGAAAGCTTCTCTGACAGACAGAGGCTTTCTGAGCAGAGATCTAAGAGAGTAGACAGAGAGTGCAAAGCTAGGGAGGAGTTTGGGCTCAGCATATTCAGGGAATAGCAAGAAGGCTAGTATAGTTGGACTCAAGAACGGAAGAGCAGATCACATAGGGCTTTGGAGGCCACCCTGAGGACTTATGCTTTTATTCTGAGTGAGATAGGAACCCCTGGAGGGTCTGAGTAAAAGAGTAACACGATCTGATATATCTGGCTGCTGTGTAGGGAACAGACAGTAGAGGATGACAAGAGTAGAACCAGGAAAAGCAGTTGAGAGAGAACTGAGATAATATAAGGGACATCCAATGGGGACTTGGACCAAGCCATAGCAGTTAAGTGGTAAAAAGTAGCTGCATTCTGGATATATTTTTAATATTAATATATTTTAATTAATATATTTTAATATTAATATGTTAATTTTTTAAATATTGATTTAATATTTTAAAAAATATTTTTAACAAATTTTTTAATATTACTCTGAAACTGTCACCAGAGGTCCACCACACTTCTCTCAGCCACTCTTACTACCATTTCTGTTTCCAATCCAACCTCTATTCCCATTGTCACTTAAAGGATATGGTCTTCAAAGTTTTTTTACAAATTAAAGACAGAATGTAGAGCTCAACAAGATATGTAATTTCAAGACAGGAGATATATTTTCTATGACAATTCATCACTACTCCTCCCAAGTTACAGCATAAGAAATTGTTCTGATTCAACACTTATAAATGAGACCCCATTCATTTGCAAGTACATCTTCCTTTCTCATTTTCCATTTTGATAGTCTATAATTTGTCCATAAATTCCATTTTGATAGTCTATAATTTACTGGCATGTTAGCCCTACTTCAATTAGAGTTATTACTCTTAGAAGTCTAGGTTGTTATTACTTCCTGTACAGAATAACTTCTCATCTATTTACTTCTCTTAAATACCATCCTATCCATTATAAGTAAGTGCAAGTAGCTGTTCCATTATGCCTTCTAATGTAGTAGAGTCTGAGCATTCATACAGAAATACAAACTATTTAATATAAAGTACTTCCTTTTTCCTCTCTTTATATTATAGCTAGAGCAGAACACCAATTTTTTTAAAAATTCTGTATGTGAGCTTATATTTATAAATCTGTAAATTTAATCTAGCAATAGGAAGGGATGTTACAAAATACTGGTTATAAGCGAAGGCATTGAGTCTGACATTACTGAAAATCACTGGATTGGAAGAAACAAATGTGAAATGTTAGAGAGGTTGGAAAAAAAAGAAAGACGCGGGCAAGAATATGTCGAATGACATAAGGTGCCAGAAGTGTCATCAGCTGTAATGTTCACGCCCCCTAAGGATGAAGGCAGAGGAAGAGAGGTGAAAAAAAGGAAGAAGAGTTTCTCAGATATCCACAAATAATCATAACAGGCCACTTTCAGTGACACAGCCACAAACAGCAGAAGAAGAGTCAAATCATACATGTGATAAAGAACTAGTATCCAGAATATATAAAGAACTCTTACAACTCAACAGTAAACTCAACAGTAAAAAGGCAAATAGCCCAATTTTAAAATGGCAAAGGATTTGAATAGACATTTCTCCAAAGAAGATACACAAACGGCCAATAAGTACATGAAAATATAGTCAAACACATTTGTCATTAAGGGAAATGCAAATCAAAACCACTAAAGATAACTATTTCACACCCACTAAGTTATAATCAAAAAAATGGACAATGACAAATGTTAGCAAGGTTGTAGAGAAACTGGAACCCTCATACGCTATAGGTAGGAATATAAAATAAAATAGTGCAGCCACTTTGGAAAACAGTTTTGCAGTTCCTCATAAGGTTTAAACATAGAGTTACCATGATCCACCATTTCCACTAGTAGGTATATAACCAAAGCACATGAAAACATATGTCCACATAAAAACTTGCACATATAATAATGTTCAAAGAAGCATTATTCATAATATCCAAAAAGTGGAAGCAAACCAAATGTCCATCAACTGAAGAACAGACAAACAAAATGTGATATATCTACGCATGGAATATTACTGGCCATAAAAAGGAATAGAATACTGACGTATATTACAACTTGGATGTACCTTGAAAAGACTATGCTAAATGAGAAGCCATACACAAAAGCCACATATTGTATGATTCCATTTATATGGAATGTCCAGATTAGGCAAATTTATAGAGACAGTAAGTAGATTAACGATTCCTTAGGGCTAGGGAGAGGAGGAAGAATGGAGATTGACTGTTAATGGGTACATGACTTCACTTAGAAGGGACAAAAATGTCCTAAAATTAGATTGTGATAATGGTTGCATAGCGCCATGAATATACCAAAAACTATTGAACTGTACACTTTAAATAGGTGCATTGTAATGATATGTAAATTAAATCTCAATAATGTTATTAAAAAATGCTATCTTATTTGTACCCATGGGATTTTAATTTATGGAGGTGACTGAGTGCCAACATGGAGAGATCAATGCCATTGAAAGAAAATATATTACCACTCACATTTCCCAAGAGGAGGAGGCACACCATGCCACACAGGGTGCTGGAAGAGCACCAGGTTTGTTCAAAAGGCAGACAGAAAAGTGAGAAGGCCTAAACCAGAACCTTTTTTAAGGTTTCCTCAGGAAAGACAAGGCACGGCAGGGTAAACAATGTCAGATTGGCCGGTTTGAGTAATTCCTGCAGGCTTTGGGCTACAGGGTTGTCTCTAGTTGTCTGGTATGGCTCTGGGATGATTTAGAACAGGGAATATACAGGCTTGGTGTGTGAGTTAAATAAGGAGGTAGTTCAAGGCTATAGATTCAGGATTGGTTGGTTTCTACATGAAAGGTATGTTGGGGCAAGCTGTTATCTTTAGGAATTAGCTCGCTCAGAGGACAGTCCCTCCCCAGTTCTGTAAGGTCCCCAAATGCCAGAGCATCAAGGATACAGAAAATAATAAAAATAGTTAATATAATTGGCCCTGTCATAAATGGATGGCAAACAGACAAATACATAATCTAAGAAAACATAACAAATATGTACAATAGAAATTCACAGTCTGATTCTAAGAATTTATATTCTTAAAATTTATATTAAAATGTAATGCAAAGAACTCAGAAGAGTGGAAACAAGCTTGGAAATAAAAAAACCAAGCCACCAAACCTACACTGCATGATTTCAGACTTATTACAAAGCTAGAGTAATCAAGACAATGTGGTAGTGGCAGAAGAACAAACACATCAATGGAGCAGAGTAAGAAGAGTCTAGAAATAGGCCTACCCATATATAGTTGACTGATTTTCTACAAAGGTCTAAAATTAATTCAATGGTGAGACGAAAGTCTTTTTCAACAAATGGTGCTAGAACACCTGAATATTCATATGGGGGGCAGGGGTTGGGAAGGAACTAACCTTGACCTTTACCTCTCACCATTCATAAAAATTAATTCAAGATGAATAATAGACATAAACATAAAAATTGAAACTATATATGAAGCTTCCAGAAGAAAACACAGAATATCTTAGTGACCTTGAAGTCAGCAAAGATTTTTTAACATACAAAAAACATTAACCATAAAAGAAAAAATGATAAATTGGACTTTATTCAAATTAAAGACTTCAGAAGATACCATTACAGAAATGAAAAAGGAAGCCATAGACTAGGAAAAAATATTCACAGTGCACATCAGGCAAAAGACTCATATGTACAATATATAAAGAACTCCTACAAATCAATAATATAAAGTCAAACAACTCAATTTGGATAAAAGATTTGAACAGACATTTCACAAATATGAATGGCCAATATGCACATGAAAAGGCGTTGGCTCAACAACAGCAGTCATTAGCAAAATGCAAATTAAAACCATAATGATACCACATTACACTCACTAGAATGGCTAAAATTAAAAAGACTTGCAAGATCACATCATGGTGAGAATATGTAGCAACTGGAACTTTCATAACTTGCTGATGCAAGTATCAATAGTACAACCACACTGAAAACAGGTTGGGAGTTTCTTATAAAGTTAAATATACCTACCCTATGACCTAGCAACTCCACTCCTAGGTACACACCCTCAAAGGAAACTGAAACATATGGTCACAAAAAAGCATTGTACAAAAGTGTTCATAGCCGTTTTATTCAGGATAGCCAAAACCTGAAAACAACCCATATGTCTATCAACAGCTTAAAAACTGTGGTACATTCATACTATTGAATACTCAGCAATAAAAAGGAATGAACCACTAATACACACTACAACACGGATGAACGTTAGAAACATTATGTTGATTTCAAGAAGCCACCTATAAAAAACTACACATTATGTGATTCCATTCATATGAAATTCTAGAACAGCAAAACTAAACTACAGTGATAGAACTAGAACAAGTGTAGCCTGGCTGTGGGGGAGGGGTACTGACTAGAAATGTGCACAACTGAACTTACTGAGGTGATAAAAATAGTCTATATCTTAATTCAAGTGGTGAATAAAGGTTTTTTACATCCATCAAAATTTGCTGAACTCATTTAACAAATTCATTCAAAATCATTTTGTTAAATGTAAATTACACCTTTAAAATGGTAAGATTCATTGACTGCATATAATAGCCATAACAATGCATAAAACAGAAATAACATTTGAATAAAAACAAATACCTTTGTCCACCTGCAAAGCTTCACACCAGAGTGGCTCCCAATTAACTGATAACCTGAATGGAAAAAAAGGGAACACGAAATTGAATCAATTCAAAGCCTCATATCAAAAGATGATTATAAAACTGTAGCAAAATCATTTTTCGCTGCTTAAATAATGGTAGGCAATAACCCAGTGGCAAAAAAACACTAAAACGTTAATTCACCAGAATGACAAAACAATTTGAATATGTATGCATCTAACAACACACTAAAAATACATAAAGAAAAAAGAGGCTAATCCAAAATCAGAGGGAGAGATTTTAACATCTCAGCAACTAACGGATCTCATAGAGCAAAACTCATCAGTGCTCCAAGACCTGAGCAACACAGTAAACTTGATCAAGGACTCAGAGAGGGCACTGCACTCAACAACTACAGAACGCACATGCTTTACAAGGACCCAGGGAACATTTATAAAAATGAATCTAAGATATACAGATGGCCAAGAGGCACATGAAAAGATATTCAACATCACTAATTATTAGAGAAATGCAAATCAAAACTACAATGAGATATCACCTCATGCCCATCAGAATGGCTATAATTAACAAGACAAGAAATAAGTGCGGGAGAGGCTGTGGAGAGAAGGGAACTCTCATACACTGCTGGTGGGAGTGCAAACTGGTACAGCCACTATGGATAACAGTAGGGAGATTCCTCAAAAGTAGGAATACCATATGATCCAGTTATTCCACTTCTGGGTATTCATCCAAAGAACTTGAAATCATCAATTCAAAGAGATTTGTGCATCCCTATATTCACTGCAGCATTATTCACAATAGCCAAGACATGAAAGCAAGCCAACTGTCCATCAACGGAAGAAAGGATAAAGAAGATGCAGTACAGGGGCTGGCCCCGTGGCCGAGTGGTTAAGTTCGCGCGCTCCGCTGCAGGCGGCCCAGTGTTTCGTTGGTTCGAATCCTGGGCGCGGACATGGCACTGCTCATCAAGCCACGCTGAGGCAGCATCCCATGTATCACAACTAGAAGAATCCACAACGAAGAATATACAACTATGTACTGGGGGCTTTGGGGAGAAAAAGGAAAAAATAAAAAAAAAAAATCTTTAAAAAAAAAAAAAAGAAGATGCAGTACACACACACACACACACACACACACACACACACACACACACACAATGGAATACTACACAGCCATAAAAAAGACAAAATCGTCCCATTTGCAACAACATGGATGGGCAACAACATGGATGGCCTTGACGGTATTATGCTAGGTGAAATAAGCCAGACAAAGACAAACACCCTAAGATTTCACTCATATGTCAAAGATGAACAAACACATGGATAAGGAGAACAGATTACTGGTTACCAGAGGGGACAGGGGTGGGGGTAGGGCAAAAGGGGTAAAGGGGCACATACGTATGGCTATGGATAAAAACTAGACTAGTGGTGGTGACCACAATGCAGTCTACACAGAAACTGATATATAATAATGTACACCTGAAATTTACACAATATTATAAGCCAATATGACTTCAATAAAATAATTTTTTAAAAAAATGAACCAGAGGCCGGCTCGGCACAGCAGTTAAGTTCACACATTCCGCATTGGCGGCCAGGGGTTCGCTGGTTTGGATCCCGCGGGCGGACATGGCACAGTTTGTCAAGCCATGCTGTGGCAGGCGTCAATAGTAGAGGAAGATGGGCACAGATGTTAGCTCAGGACCAGTCTTCCTCAGCAAGAAGAGGCGGATTGGCGGTAGATGTTAGCCCATGGCTAATTAATCTTCCTCAAAAAAAAAACACCAAAAACATATGCAGGGCCATAAAGCAAAAGCAAGTAACAATATATTTCAAATGAATGACTGGGAACTCTCAGCAGTAATCTTTGAAAAAAGATGAAGAATCAGATGGGCAACAGGAGATTAAAATAAAGAAACATTGCTCCAAAAAGCAGAAAAATCAAACTCTAGCAACTACAACCTAACATGAATTCTCCGCACCACTCCACAACCTATCACTTAAAATTTTTGAGCCACATAAGCCATGAAAAGTACGGAAAAGCCATGCCAAAGTAATCACACTTTTTTTTAACAAACTACTTACAGCAAACAAGTAAAACATTCTGATTTTAGAAAGGATGTAATAAAGTTTCTCATGAGGCTGCAAGTGTTAAGCTACAATTATCATGAGTCTCTTGCACAAAAACACCCTTAACTTGGGGCCGGCCCCGTGGCTAAGTGGTTAAGTTCACGCACTCTGCTTCGGCAGCCCAGGGTTTCACCGGTTCAGATCCTGGACCTGGACATGGCACCGCTCATCAGGCCATGCTGAGGCAGTGTCCGACGTAGCATAACCAGAGGACCTACACTAGAATATACAACTGTGTACTGTGGGGCTTGGGGGAGAAGAAGAAGAAAACAACAACAACAAAAAAAGACTCTTGACTTGTAGACAAATGAGGCAAGTGGAGAAATACAGTCTGGATGATGGTATAAGTGGATCAGTGGCTGGTTAAACATCCATATTCACAGTGTGATGATTAATAGAACAATGCCAATTTGTATTACAAGTCTCTAGTGGCAACATTACAGGGCTTTGCCCTTTATCCTCTTCCACATTTATGTAAACATCTTGCAGATAAATAAATAAAGCACTGATTATCTACTTGAAGATGGAACTGAGTCCAACTGAATAGCTAATCTCAGATAAAGAATAAGCATTTAAAAGATTCCGAGAGAAAATTCTAGCTCTTCTTTTGGATTCCCATATCATATGTTGTTCATCCCACCATCATAGAAATCATACTCTATTATACTAGTTCTTTATATCTTTCTCTCCCCCAAGATACATAGGGTTCTACAAAATTTTGTATTTAGGTGGCTATGAAAAATACTGCACAGTACAGGATAGAGAGGCCTGTAGCTGACCACACCACCAAGATAAGCCAATGGTATGCAGTTGCTGAAAATCACAGTGCAGAATCTGCTTCTAACCAAGATGGAGTATCAGAGGGTTTACTCTCCCAGCCGAAATACCAAAAAATGGAAAAAATATATGAAACAATAGTTTTCGAGACATGAAACACCAGGCAACAAAGAATAGTGATCCCAGAGAGATGGGAAATAAACAAGGTGGGCCCTATGATTACCCGAGCTTACTGCCTTGAAAGTTTCAAGGCTGTGCCACAAGGAGAGGCAACCCAAGCAAAGCTCAGTGTTCTCCCTGAGTTGAGGACATAGAAGTGAGAGTCTGAGGAGCCCACGTGGCTAGAGTTTGCAGGATTGAGTACTTGAGAGACAAAAGCTACACAAAGATGGAACTCTAGAGTCTGCAGAGGATTCCTTTAAGTATTTGCTTGAGTACTGCTTAGTGCATATGTGAGAGAAAAACTACCCAAGAAAGAGACATAACCATCTGAAAGGATTAGAGGCATCCCTGGAACTCACAGTCAGCTGGGAGCTGTGCCTATTCCTACCGGTCAGACAGGAAACCTCAACATTCACAAGGCACTGGGCAGAGTATACAGAAGTGTTTTGCCTCAATAGTGGAGAATAATTAGCTGTATACTGAGCCAGCTCTGGTCTCAACTAACAAGTCACAAAAGCAAGATTAAAAGGCTCAAACTGTTTCCAAGTAACTTATCTTTGCCCCAGAACAAAGCTCAAGAATATTTATAGGAATACAAAAATATCCACCACCCAGTAGGGTCAAATTAGATCTTGTATCCAATCAAAGATTACCAAGCATGAAACAGATAAGAAAACATGACCAATAATGAGGAAAATAATCCAGCAACCAAAACTGACCCAGAAATGATACAGATATTAGCAGATAAGGACACTAAAACAATCATATTCCATAAGCTCAAAAAGTTAAGCAGAGACATGGAAGATATAAAAAGACCCAAACTGATCTTCTCTAGATGAAAACTATGATGTCGAAGCTGAAAAATACACTGGATAGAATTAATGAAAGATCAGACATTAGAGAAGAAAAAATTAGTAAACTAAACTTGAAGACACAGCAATAGAAACTATCCAAAAGTGAAAAATGGGACAGAAAAAATAATTTTAAAAAATGAAAAGAGCATCAGTGAGCTGTGGGTCAAATTCAAGCGGCCTGTTACACTCCATGTAATTGGAGTCCACGAGAAAGAGGAGAGAGAGGGGATGACAGAAAAATATTTGAAGAAATAATGGCCAAAATTTGTACAAATTTGATTAAAATTATAAATCCACAGAACCAAGAAGCTCAACAAATGCCAAGTAAAAGAAACATGAAGAAAACTACACTGAGACACATTATAATTAAAGTGCTCAAAATCAGTAATTAAGAGAAAATCTTAAAAGAGGCCAGGGGGTAAAAAACATCACATTCAAAGGAACAAACAAAAGATGACTGCAGAGCTCTCATCAGAAGCAGTGCAAGCAAGCAGACAGTGGAGCAACATCTTTAAAGCAGCAAAAGAAAAAAGCCATCAACCTACAATTCTATATCCATCAAAAAATATCCTTCAAAATTGAAGGCAAAATAAAGCCTTGTTCAGATACACAAAAGCTGAAATAATTCATCACCAACAAACCCACACTATAAGAAATGCTAAAAGAAGTACTTCAGGCAAAAGGAAAACACTGTTAGAGAGAACGCAGATCTACACAAAGGAATGAAAAGCACCCAAAGTGGTGACTACATGAGTCAATATTTAAAACTGTTTCTAATTCCTTAAATCGTTAATAGATAATCGACTACTTAAACCAAAATAGTAACAACGTAGTGGAGGGTTTGTAACGTGTAAAAGTGAAATGTGTAATAACAATTGCACAGAGCTGGAGAAGGGGGAAAACAGAAGTACGCCATTGAAGGTTCTTCTATTGTACACAAAGTGGTAGACCACCACTCAAAGATACACTGTGGTATGAGAAAGAGGCATAGTATAAAACCTCAAGCAACCACAAAATAACGCAACAGTGCTATAGCTAATAAGCCAACAGAAGATAGAAAACAGAATCATAAAAAAATAATTAATCTTGGGGCTGGCCTGGTAGTGTAGTGGTTAAGCACGTGCACTCCGCTTGGGCAGCCCGGAGTCGACCAGTTCAGATGTCAGGCACAGACTCATGCACCACTTAGCAAGCCATGCTGCGGCAGGCGTCCCACACATAAAACAGAGGAAGATAGGCATAGATATTAGCTCAGACCAATTTTCCTCAGCTAAAAGAGGATTGGTAGCAGATATTAGCTCAGAGCTAAAAAATAATAACCATTATCATCATCATCATCATTAATCTAAAAGAAGGTAGAAAAACAGGAAAAAAGAAATCATAGGACACATGAGACAAGTATAAAACAAATAGCAAGATGACAGATTTAAACCCATCATAAAATCACTTTAAATAGTCTAAATACTCTAATTAAAAAGCAGATTTTATATATAAATTGTTATTTATATACTACATACATAATTTATATGTATTATATATATTACTATATATAAAATCTGTATATCCTTGTCTGTCTCCTGTAATAGCTTGAGTTCCTTGAAGGAAATATTTTATCTTATGTTTCTCTGCATTGCCAGAACTGTCACATAAAAGGCTCTCAACAAATATAGAAAGAGGGAAGGAGGGGAGAAGTCAGTCTATTGACTCCCAATTCACTACTCTTTCTTCTACAGGAAACCAATATTATAATTAATTTGTTTGACTACAGCCTTCTTAATTTTCTATCTGCATACCTGAGCCACACTGAGGGTAAAGTAACATCCCAACAAACCAAGCAAAGAGGAAATTTGCTGGCCCAGGCAGCCAACACACAAGCGATCCACAGAAACAAGGCAGTGACTCCTTAGACAGCTACAGCTTCCACAGTAACATAGCTGCTGAGCCAACGACAGAGCAACTTCGTTATCCTTTTTCCTGTTAGCAATCCCTAATTTATGCTTCCTCTTTCAGCTATTAAACTAGAATGCTGAAGAGTGTAGTAGTATTATAACACGATTCTTGAGGATTTTCACCTTGTTTAGTAAGGGCTTCTCGGAGAGCAGGAGTTATCATAGCTCTTCTTTCACTGGCTTCATTCTTCACTGTATTCCTGAACAAACTAGTTTTCTCTTCCTGCTGCTCCTTTTCTCTCTGTATTAAAATAAAAAGAATGAAATCCAGAAGTGGTAATGTACAACAAAAATAACAGCACAACAATCACGAACACATAGCATGGATAAAAAGGTTCATCACAAACCATGGCCCATAAACCCTGTTCGCTCCAAAGTGATCACATTTCAGGCAGACAATGATCTAAAGATATACATACCAGAGTCTTTTCTCCCCGCCAAAAAATGTAACTACATACTCAGACACATACACTCACAAAACATAAGTCAACAATCCACTTAACTAGATGTCAAATATTTTTAGCAATCTGAGTACAGACAGCTGCCTAACTGCAGCAAGGTATTTCTCTGAATTTCAATTTGCTCACCTGAAAAAGAATAGTAGTATCTAAGGAGCAGGAATGTGTTGAAGGTTAAATGAAATAAAATTACCTAGCACAATGCATGATACATAATAGGAAGTCAGTAAATTATAGCTACTGCTGCTTATTACATCTACAAACCCCAGATACAAGTCAAAAGAGTGCTCTCAGCTGCCCAGACAGCCACCTGCTCAGAGAGCAAGTTACTCCACCACCTCCACCTCCATGGCTCCTTTTGAAGATCCAATGGGGAAAATTTGTCTTCAGTGATAGAAAAAAATCTGAAGGATAATATAAAACTGACTGGGTTTTCTTTTGACTTTGGCCACTAGAAAATTCAGCAGCACACCTCTGAACACTGTCTAAGGCCTTGCATACTACCTGTCTTGTATTCTATGTAAGTGGCTTCATATTACAAGATGACCCTCATTCACTCTTTATACTGATTTCTTCCTCTCTTTTTAAATCTTACCATATGTGTGTATATATATATTTCTAAAGTTATCTCAATATCTTTTTGGAAGATGGTAGAATGCCAATTAATTTGGAGACAACATACAAAGTCTGTGTTACACTTGAGAGGAGACACTCAGCAGATCTTAATAAGAGCTGCAGACATTGAAAATAACTCTCCTTGGCAGCAGCCCTACCACCAAGCCCCAGACCACCCTCAGTGCCTGTTCATTATCAATGTCCAGTCCCCAGTAAGTCAGTAAGTGGACTCACGGCAATACCCTTTCCACCTAAAAATGAAACACCTCACAGATGACACGATGTCTGAGAAGTGCATCCAGCTAATACAGAAGCGAGGATGGCCCACGTTTGAAGCTGGGCAATAGGTGACAGGGATTCACTGTATCATTCTGTCTACTTTTGTAAATGTTCAAAGTTCTCTAGTATAAAGTATAAAACAGATTAAAATTGTTTAAAAAACAGAAAAAGGTTAAACCAATGAAATTTAGAGTTAAATTCTCTACCTTCTTTGTTACTTTAGGGACTTGCTCTGAAACAGGAAATCAGTGAAAAAGCACTTTAGAGAGTCAAATGTACCAAATGAGAAAAATAAACCCACAGTTAGTTCTCTGTCCTAAAAAGTCAGCATTCCAAATTACTAAATATAATCAAAATGCAAAGTTAATAAACAATTTTGCTTCTGTTAATAGAGTTCTCAACTACATTTTCAGATGGAACTGAAAAAAACTATAAACAAACATCACATCTGTTCTCATCTATCATAAAAATAATCAATTTAATGCTGGGTATTTTATTAAAAAATTAAAAGACTCCACTTACTATTTTAAAATATTTAAAAATAAAAGAATCTTTTGGCTTTTTTTGGTCTATTTCAGACCTAAAAGCAATATATGAGCTTTAAAAGGAAATCCCATGATTGAGCAAAATGAACTAACCTTGACCTTGAAGCATTTAAAAGTCTCTGAAGTAATTCCACAGTGAGTTACTGTAATTCCCTACTAATCATGCAAGAATTGATAAGAGGCAGCAGTATTTCCCCTCGAAAGTCTTCACCACAAAACATCATCAGCTGATTTGCTTACCCAAAGGCCACATAAATCCAAACCTGGAGCCAGTCCATGATACTGGCCTTTGACCATGGTGCTCATAGTTCTACAGACACTCCCTTGTGGTTTTAAAAAGAAACTTCTGACCCCTATGACACAAATATACTCTTAAAGGATGGAACACTGACCATGTCCCGTAACTAAAGAAATTATCTATTATAAAATGTGAGTGTCGCCAGCCCAGATTCAATCATTTAGATAAAAAGTTTAAATGGAAAGAGATCAGAGGCTATGATTAAAGGTCTTGAGCATTCAGGACAAACAACATTTACCACTCCTTGCCTCTACAGTAGTTTAATCCTATCTTCCATATGCAGCAATTTCATTTCCAAAAAGAAACACATTGGTTCATAATACTCCCCAGGAAGTGCAAAGCACCACTCAAATTCTAATTCTAATCTTCTAAGTGTAGACGTTTGCCCAGAATATAACAATACAACAATTACAGAGAACTTACGTATTTTTATTTATTTTTTAATAGCTGTTACACAGCCTAAGCAGAAATAAACAAAGATCCCAGAATTGGTCAACCTTGATTCCTCCCTCTCCTATACACCTATTTGACAATGGATGACCAAGTTCTAAAGTTTTAATTCCTAACATATTGGTTCCCTCCATCCACAATGCTACTGCTTTTGCCCACAGCCTTTGTTTCTCCTAAGAACAACCACAATAGCCCAACTCAACGGTTTCCCTGTCTCCAATCTCTACTTCCCCTTTCAACATTAAAACTCTTCTTCAGGTGTAACTAAAACTCCTGATGCTGCAATTTAACCCCACTTCTGCAGGTTCCTATTTCTTTAATAAAGGAATCCCCTATATACCACTTACTGGTCGTAGCTCAGTTTTTAAATGACCAATTTTCAGCAAGATTCAAAGCTTTTTGTGTATGGTAGGTTTTAAAGATTCTTTTTGAACTATTTAACAAGCAGTTTAAGCAGGTGTGTCAAGAGCTTTAAAATGGTTTTCCTTCGACTAGGTGATTCCTTAACCTGACTTAAGAAAATAATTCCAGAACTCACTATAAAGTGCTCCTGGCTGCATGGAAAATGGATGAATCAGGCTGGTGTAAAGGTAGTGTCTTGGGGCTGAAGGGATGTCACCTTTTGTTTCTGGGAGAACTAAATACTCAAAGCCTTAAAATAAGTACAAAAGGAGAACCAGCTTCAAGTTATTGCACTGCAGTACTAAGGAACTTTATAATCAGAACTGGACGCACTGAGATCCTTCCGTAAATTGAAATGTTTCTCTGCTGAGCAATTACCAGGCATTCTCCATTTATTTCCAAAACTAATGATACTGATATCACAGTTCGTCGGCTTAACCAGAACATGCTGCAGAGTACTTAGCAACAATTATTTACTACAGAAAAAAAAAAGTAGCAATCCGCTTTACATTTGGAAATCACAATATGAGAGAAATAGAAAATAAACAACCTAAGCATCGCCAGGCTCTTTCTGACATCTTGTTCTCCACCCAAACTCTTCAGTTTCCCTTCTGGGAACCACTTCTCCCCTGGGAAGACAGCAAAGGAGAGTGAAACAAAGACATGGGGCCCAGGCTTGACCCATCACCAGCCAGCCATGTGACTCTGGACAAACTGTTGACTTCTCTAAGTCAGTTTCCTATCCCGTAAAACGGTAAAGTGGAGATGATAAAAATACTTACATCAGGGGCATTGTGAGGAGTGAATGATATAACCCAACGTGTACTTTGATTTCTCCTAATACTCTGAACCAATACCAGAACTACTCTCTGCCCACACCCCCAACCCACTCATCCTATTCAGTCAAATCACACTGCTTCCCATGTTCTTTAGAATAAAGCTCACACCCCCATGACAGAGGATGAAAAGGCCTCCAGGATCCTGCCCCTGCCTTCCTTCTCTATTTCACCTCTCCACACATCCCCACCCCTACTCAACTCTAGAAATACCAAACTGTTTCAAGTTCCCCAAACATGTCATGCTTCCTAGCACCCATCTCCTCTGCATCTGAATCTATCTTCCTAACTTTCCAGTGTTTCAAACTTTAGCTCTCTTGTTCTTGGATATCACTCCCACCCTTCAAAGTCTCTTCAGGTCTAGAATTACTGTCTTAGATCTTGCTACAGAGTGAGGCAGAACACCACTCTGGTATAGTAGTCAAACCTATCCCATTTGAAGACAGCTTCTTATACAATAAAAGTTAAGTGCACACTACATGACAGCAATAAAATAAAGGCTTTAGATGGATGAACTTATTTAAACTTCGAAACAACTTTATAAGGCAGTTGTTGCTGTTATCTCCCACTTTAGAGAAAAGGGAAGCACAGAGAGTGAAATAACTTTCCCACCAACACACAAGCTGAGACAGTGTGATCTACGAAAGTTTGTGAGTATTATTACAGAGGTCTTACAATAGGAGTGCTTTGGCCCAACTCTAGAGCCAATGCTCTTAAATACTAGACCTTCCTTTACAGTAACAACTCAGGAAATTCAGTGTGATGTGTAATGATGATCAGGCAGAAAGCAGCTCAACAATACATGTGAAGAGACCCCCAAAAATGACAAAAAAGATATGGAAAAGAAGAGCCAAGCAGTAATAACATCCACTACTGAGTTTAGTATACTATGTCCAATATAAAATGAAAACACAAGACATATTTGGAAACTCTGCTGCAAACTAATAATGTAAAACAAAAACTGGTGGCTTATTTTCATTTCATGCTAAAGTTGGAAAAAATACATATTTTTATGCCAGATCTAATGATTTTATCAGAAATATTTAACGAGAAATATGAAATATCACAAACCAACTACTTAAAGTCCATAAAGTCCAAAACCATTTCATTTCAAAAAATAATTTACATGGATGGCCAAAATTTTTGTCAGTGCTTTTTCTCCAGTGCCCTCTAATGGACATAAGATGAAAAAGCAAACAAAAAAGTCTACCCACAGAAATGCAAATCAAAACTCCACCAAGATATCACCTTACACCCATTAGAATGGCTATAATCACCAAGACAAAAAACAACAAATGTTGGAGAGGTTGTGGAGAAAAGGAAATCCTCATCCACTGCTGCTGGGAATGCAAACTCGTGCAGCCACTGTGGAAAACAGTACGGAGATTTCTTAAAAAATTAAAAATAGAAATACCACATGACACAGCTATCTCACTACTTACTATTTACCCAAAGAACCAGAAATCAACAATTCAGAGACTTATGCACCCCTATGTTCACTGCAGCATTATTCACAATAGCCAAGACATGGAAACAACCTAAGTCACCATTGACAGATGATTGGATAAAGATGCGGAATACTACTGAGCCATAAAAAAAGACAAAATCGTCCCATTTGCAACCACATGGATGAAGCTTGAGGGCATAATGTTAAGTGAAATAAGCCAGACAGAGAAAGACAAACACCACATGATTTCACTTATATGTGGAATATAAACAAACTTATAGACAAAGAGAATAAATTAGTGGTTATCAGGGGAAGGGGGGTGGAGGGTGGGCACAAGGGGTGAAGGGGCATACTTACATGGTATATGACAAACAATAACGTACAACTGAAATCTCACTATGTTAAAAGCTATTATGACAATAAAAAATAAAATACTAAAAAAAAAAAAAATGTACCCACAAATTATCCCAAACTCTTATTGTATATTTGAAATTTGCTGAGATGAGATCTTAAGTGTTCTCAATACATGCACAAAAAAACGGTAACTATGTGAGGTGATGGATGTGTTAACTTGATTATGGTAATCATTTCACAATGCATACATATATCAAATAATCACATTATACACCTTAAAAAAATCACATTGTACAACCTAAATATATACAATTCTTACTTGTCAATCATACTTCAATAAAGTTGGAAAAAATTATTCCAATCTCTTCACCCACTCAAATAAAACTTTAAATATCTTCTCTTAACCTAGCAGAAAAATTCAGACATCTATCTAAATCAGATCTCTCATACACTGAAACCTATCCTGTTTTACGACAGTTTCACCACTTGCAAATTACTCATATTTTTCATTAACAGCCATAAAATTATACATTCACTTTGACCCAGTATATCAATTTGGGGAAAATATAACCCAAGAAAATAATACATTTTTAAAAAGTAATAAAGGTCTTAGATCTTTTTCAGTGTTAATTATAACAGCAGAAAACCTGAAACAGAATACATGACCAACTCTAGGAAAATGTATACACACATTTAAAATATTTAAAATGTCTAAGCAAACTTACTTCTCATTTTGATATCGGCCAGGATTTTTGAGATTATAATGCATGTTCTCATCTGACTCATGACAGTTCAGTGAGGAAGGCAGAGGTTGCAGTCCATGTTTCTCAGACAAGGGGATTAAGGCCAGGGAAAGTTAAGCAGTGCCCTTGGATCACCAAGTTACTAACTGGCTGGGCCAGGCCCTGAACCTATATTCCACACATTGTCATTCTTAACATCACTTCTGCCAGGGCTTCTAAAATACAAAAGCTATAATAAATGAGAGAGACTACACCAACACGCAGAAGTATTAGGAAATAAGTAACAAAATGCTGCAACAACAGGAAAGACAGATAGTAATTTTAAATTCAGAAAATAATTTTGGATATTGTGCTTAGTTTTACACTCATCAGAGTATTTTTTGGTTATGTGCTTTATAAAAGAAGCCAAACAGCCCAATACACAAACGGATACAGGACAGTGTGTAGTAAAGAATTTGGCCTTCCCAAAGAGAAGCTTGGCCTTTGTCCCCAGTTCCTGGAAACCCTTGGAATTTCCTGAATGATAGGAGTATCTCTGCTATTCATGGTGAGCCCCTCAGACCACACTTGACAGTTAACACTAATGAGGTGACTCACGCCAAAGTGCAGATAGTGGGTGTGCTGGAAACTGAGTTCAACCACATGGGCAATCAATCAATCAACCATACCTACATAATGAGGCCTCAAAAAAACTCTGCACATGGAAGCTCAAGTGAACTTCCCAGGTTGGCAATACTCCGTGTGTACTGTCACCCATGAATGCTGGGAGGGTAACTCGTCCAGAGGACAACAAATGAATGGTCCCAGATGCTTGCTGCTCTATGGATCTCTTCCTCTGGCTGATTTTCTGTACCCTTTCCCAGCAACGAACTGCAACTGTGAAAATGACAGCTTTCAATAAGTTCTGTGAATCTTTCTAGCAAATTACTGGTTTTTAGGAACCCCTCAAACCTGCAGTTGGTGTCAGAAGTGAAAGCAGTCTTGGGCACAGTCGTTTGTCTAACTCCAGGCAGACAGAAAGAAATGGCTCACAGGAAAAACACACTCAATCTCACTCAAAATTGAAGAAATGCAAATTAAAATCAGGTTATTATTTTTCACCTTTCAGGTTGGCAAGATTTAAAAGACTGATAACACCTGGAGGGTAGCAAGGGTATCAAGAAATAGGCATTCTGTACTATACAAAGAAATAAAAATGTTTTCAACTTTTTACAGGGCAATTTGGAATTATCTATCAAAATTATGACATTCCTTTTGATCCAGAAACTTCATTTTATGAATTTATTCTTGAGATAAATTGACATCAGCCACAAAAAATATAAGAACAAGAGTCTTCATTATAGAAATTAGAAAAAACCTAAATGTAAATCAACAAGAGTCAAATAATTATGGAGTACTACATAAACATTAAAATGAATTAGGTAGATCTATATGACAGGACTAGAACACTGCCACGTTAAATGAAAAAAAGCAGTATGTAGGTTTAGAGTACACACCAAAATCTAGGTGTGTCTGTAAAGGCAGTAAAGTACCTAGAAGAATAATGCCAAACTGTAAAACACGGTTACCTGTTAAAAGTAGATTCTGGAAGAACAGGGACAGGGAATCGTATTCTTTGAATTTTTTAAACGTATGTAAAAAGGGTATTAAATGAAAACTCCAAAGAAAGGGTCAGATCAAGTTATAAATTTTCAAAGGAAATATCTAAGAACTAGTTTAACAACTTTAAAAATGCCTCCCTCACATCAAGGATATGAAAGGGCAGAAAGTATGGAGATAAGAGGATTTGTGAGGATTTTGGAGAATATTGGTAAGGAATTTTAAGTTCCCTCTCTGCCTTGACGGAGAGACGCTGGCGGGTGGGTGCCTGTCTCTCACCTCAGGCCCAAGGAGAGAGACATCGACAGGGCCTCTCAAAGAAGCTGCTATGTATCCCCTGTGCTCAGAGAGCATCACAGACTGGTTTATGATTCCTGCCAAGGAAATTCAGAGAGCAAAAGGACTGACTAGTTGCTTTAGTAAGTGAGCACTGCTGCTAGGTAGGAATCAGCCTGTCCTCCTAGAATAGAGAACTCAGGAAGGTTCTCTTGGGAGCAGGGTGGGGGTGGGGGGATCTCAGATCCTGACCAGTTGGGCAACTATCAAGGAGAACAGCTGACAGACCTCAAAAGAGAGCAAGCCAGAGGTACAGGGCTCAGAGGAAAAAGTAAGTGACCATGAGAAGCACACTTCTCAGAGTACACTGGCTCAGTGCAAGGGACCAGGCTGGGAGACAGGCTTGGACAATGTCTCCAAAGTAGTGATGAAAATGCTGCCTGGAAGAGTCAATTTTAAACACCTGAGGAGGAGAGAGAGCACAAAGTCATGTCATCACAGTGCCAAGGAAGAACTTTCCCACTATCTCTCCTGCCTCCCCCATCCCTTCCCAAAACCCTAAGAAGATCCAAAGTAGTAGCTAGCAAATAGGCCAGAAAGTAGACAATAAAGAAGGGAGAAGGTTCACTTCTGAATTAAATCAGGAACTTTGACTTAGTTTATTTAATATTACTTGAGATTACATTGGACATTCTATTGCCTAATTATGACTTTGCGTCTTGGGCCAGCCCAGAGGCATAGCGGTAAGTTCGCATGCTCTACTTCAGCAGCCCAAGGTTCGCCAGTTTGGATCCCAGGCATGGACCTATGCACCGCTCTTCAAGTCATGCTGTAGCAGGCATCCCACATATTAAATAGAGGAACATGGGCAAGGATGTTAGCTCAGGGCCAATCTTCCTCAGCAAAAAGAGGATGATTAGCAGCAGATGTTAGCTCATGGCTAATCTTCCTCAAAGAAAAAAAAAAGACTTTTGTCTTAAAGTACATACAACACTTTATTACCAAAAATGACCAGAAAAGTCATACAGTCTGCCAGAGTTTTCACCCCAAGATGGGGGAAGGTTCTCCCTCCTGCACGGTTGAAAGGGACATTAAACTCAAAATAAAGCAGCTTCAGGGGCTGGCCTGGTGGCATACTGGTTAAGTTTGCACACTCCTCTTCAGAGGTCCAGGGTTCACAGGTTCGACTCCCAGGTGTAGACCTAGCACCACTCATCAAACTGGTTCTATACAGGCTACACCAGTATTTATTACTTTTAAAAGACTGTTCTCTAAGATTTCTAAATAAAGTTATAAAGACTATCTGAGAATATAACAAACATTTTTGTAGTAAAATAGAAATTTAGGTGCATATGAAACAAAATTTAAATAAATATTCCAAACTCTAAATTCTAAATTCAAATTCTAAATACTAATAGTGATTTTTCTGGGGAAATTTATCAGCAGTTTTTTGCCCTTTCTCTATTTTCTAAACTCTCGTTGTTACAGGTATGTTAATTTACAGTGAAAAAATTTTTAACCAGGCAAGTTAAATAAACGTTAAATTTGTTTCCTTAAATTACCACTTGTTATAATATGGGGCCACACAGAGTAAAATTACAGGGTCCTCATGTTTTATGCAACGCATAGTTCTTACAACCTCATATAATTCAAAACTAGTCAGTCACCAACTAGTCTTATCAAAAATGGGAGATATTCTCATATGGTAATATCATAATTTAAAATTCAGTTGATACTAGTCTTTTGTTTTCGGGTCATAGAAAGTAGTTCCCCCCATACTTTTTATTTCAAATTCTCAGAAAAGTTGAAAGGTATAATGAAGACCCATATTCCCTTCACCTAGATTCACCACTTTTGCTTGACCATTATCTATCAATCCATCCACACACATATTTATAAAATACACACATGCATAAATAAAATTTTGGTGAACCACTTCAAAGTATGTTGCAGACACCATGACACTTCACCCTTAAAATACTGCAGAATTCACCTCCCAAAAAAAGGAGATGATGCTATAGAACTATAATACTATTATTATAATGAAGAAAATGAACAAAAATCCAATATCTAAATAAAAATCCCTTTCAAATATCCTCAAATGTCCAGACAATGGCCTTTTCTCTTAGATTCAAGACAAAAGCTTATATAATGAGTTTGGTAATGTTTCATTAGTCTTTTTAAATTTTAGAACAGTTCCCACCCCGTGTTTTATTGTTGTTGTTATTGTTTATGACATGGACCTTTTAAAGAGCCTGGCCATTTGTCTCACAGTGCCCCAAATTCTGGATTTGTCTGATTGTTTCCCCATGATTAGATTTGGGTTAAACATTTTTCACAAAAAACTACATACATGATGTTACATACGTCTTGCTATATGTGCTTATGTGATCAGGAGGCACATAAGATCAAGCTTTAATACAAACGATCAGGCTAAATTTGATTGTTTGGTATAGGTGGGAATCACCTAATCGCTCCATTTGTAAAGGGTACATTTTCCCCTTTGTAATTAGTAAATAATCTGTGGGATATTTTTTTTTCCACTGATTTATTTGACACATCTAAGTGGTTTAGACTCTGGGATGATATTTAGAGACTATACAAATATCTGTTTCCAAAATTTCACCCAACCCCTGCATGAATCAATTATGACACTGGGGATTGCAAACAGGCAATTTTCTAATTTTTATCATACCTTCTATATTTATTATCTGGAACTCTCCCATAAAGATTTTCTCCTGTGCCTCTCCTTTATTTGAATAGCACAAGGATTGATTTTTTTTAATTTGATGTAATACAATCCATTATGTTCATTAGATAATCATTATGTTCCTTTTTGATGCTCACATTGTCCCAAATTTGGCATGCAGGAAACTGTTCAAGCTTGTTCTTATATCCTTTTGACCTGTCTCCATTAGTCATTGAAGACCTACTTGCTCAACAAGATGTTCCAGATCCATCTGTCACTCTCCCTTCCGGAAGCCTGGAATGGTTCAACCATTTCTCCAAGGAGCCATGGTTCCTTTTGCAGGGAATGATATTTAGAAAACAAGATCTGAGTTCTCACTATGCTTGTTTCTAGGTCTATGGCATAATAAAAAATATATCTGGTCTTTAAACCCAGTTCCTGGCACAGAGCTTCAAAAACCTCAGCATTTCCTAAATGACAGAAATATCTTTGTTATGCTAATGAGGTGACCCACAGGGACCTCTAGAGAGCTTCAGGATGGGGGCTGGTCACTAGAAAGAGCAACCACATAACGCAACTCTGGGCCAGCTGGGTCTCTAGGGAGGGGAGAGCAGAAGGGAAGTTGGGTGGAGATTGAATCCATTCCCGTGGCCAATCAGCTAATCCAACATTCCTCCATAATGAAGAGTCAATAAAAATTCTAGATACTAAAGCTCAGGAGAGCTTCCTAGTTGATGAACACATTGATGTGGTGGGAGGGTGATGTGCCCAGATTCCACAAGAGAGGGCGCAGAAACTCTGGGTCTCTTCCCTATCCCCCCACTCCCAGACCTTGCCCTATGTGCCTTTTCCATTTGGTTGTTTCTACTTCGTATCCTTTCTAATAAAACTATAATCGTAAGTATGGTGCTTTCAGTCAGTTCTGAGTCAGTCTAGCAAATTATCAAACTTGAGGGGGTCATGAGAACCCTCACATTGATAACCAGTTGATCAGAAGTGCAGGTGGCCACCAAGACTTACAGTTGCCACCTGAAGCAGGGGCAGTCCTGGGCAGGAATACACCCAAACCTATGGAGTCTGTCAGAACTGAATTGAATCGTAGGTCACTTCAATTGAACTGGGTGTTAGTTGGTGTCAGAACATGAAAGGTCCTTTCCGTGAACACAGCTACAAAATATTGTTCATACACACACACAAAGTATAAATTTGCAAATATAACATGACAATAAATATACATTTTTTTAAATCTTAAGTTCATATCAGCCTCCAATTCAAATCCCATACCACCTGGCAAACACATTAATGCAAATGGATCCAGCTTATTTTTCACAGTTGCACAACAATATTACATTGTATGGACATATCATGCTTTTTTCAACCAGCATCCAACAGCTGTTTGCTAGATATGCTGCGAGGCATAACCTTGTGCAGATGCTGTTCTGTGTTTGTAAAGATGTATCTTCAAGGTAAATTCACACAAGAGGGCCTGCTGGATCATGGGTAAATGCATGTGAGTTTGGTAAAGACTGCCAAAAGCCCCTCCATACAGGTTATACTATTCTGGACTCCCACCAGCAAGGTGTGAATGCCTGTTTCCCCACAGCCTCTCAATTGTGTATGCTGTCCAACTTTTGAACTTTTGCTATTTAGACAGGTGAGAAATGTATGTCAGTGTAGTCTTAATTTACATGACCTTTATTATGATGGAATTTGAGCATTTTTCAATATATTTAGTCTATTTGTACAGCTTTTTCTGAGAGTTGACTATTGATGTTTTGCTGATTTTTCCTTTAGGGTTTGGGTCTTTTTTTTTCTTTCAAGAATAGAAAAATTAACCCCTTCTTTCTGATATAAGAGGGAAATATTTTTCCTCACTTTATCACTTGTCTTTTGATTTTGCTTATGGCCATGCAAATCTTTTTTAAAAATCATTGATAAATTTAATTTTATTGCTTCTAGATTTTGAATCATATAGACAACCTTTCTCCAAGTTATAAAATAATGCATCTAGTCCTATTATATACATATATATTTTTTCAACATTTAGACCTCTGACCCAGTTGAAGTTCATTCTGATGTATGTATAATGTACAGAGCCAATTTTATCTCTTCACAAGTAGCTATCCAGTTGTCAAAATCATTTATCTTAAAAGTCTATTTTCCCCCCAGGGAAAAGAGAGGTCACCTTTACCATATATGAAATTCCCACATATTCTTAGGTCTAGTTCTGAAATTTTATTCTGCTGCACCCATCAGGAGCCAGTACCACAGTTTTAATTACAGATGCCTTGTAGTAAGTTTCAATATCTAGTAGGGCTAGTGTTTCTCATTACTACTTTTGCCAAAAGTTTCTTAACTATTCTTGCACGTTTACTTTTCCACATGAATCACCCAGTCTAGCTCCAGAAAAAAAAACTCTTACTGGAACTTTTAATGGGATTGCATCAAATTTATGTATTAACTTAAAAGAACTGACATCTTTACAACACTGAGTCACCATATCTAAAAACAACAGACATCTTTCCATTTAGTCAAGGCACTTTTATATCTTTCAGGAATGTCTGAAAGTTTTCCTCACGTTGATTTAGGATATTTACTTTTAAATTTATTCCTAGGTACTTATTTGTTTCTTCTGTGGCTGTTATAAATGGGGTCTTTTCTTCCACTATAGCTTCTAACTGATTATTGTTTGGAAATATAAAGGCTATTGACTTTTTACCTTACTATATCCTGCTACCTTACTGAATTCTTTGAGTTTCTGTTAATTTTATCATTGATTTTCCTGGATTTTTCCATAGTTTTACTTCTTTTGTTTCTAAGACTGTATGCAATTGATACATTTTTCGTTTAGGATATTCTCATTTCCCAAAACTCACACATAAGTTAAGGCTATATATTTTTATATTATGGTATGTAGTATAGTATTTCAATTTTAGATCCTTGGACTCTGCATAAAATCCAACTGCACTGTACATTTTCACATTCATCTAGTCAGTGAGACAATGACAACCCCAGACTAACCTTTCTTAGATTCCTAGGGCCTCCACCTACACTGATCTCAACACTGAGATCAAGCTGCCACACCCCTAAGCCCAACAGCACTAGGTCTGTACGACAGGGTAGCAACTTTACATAAGAGCACCACTTGGAACCTCAACACTAGTCAATTTTATCGTGCTGTTCACCCCGCCATCATCAGCCACAACTCTGCAGGAAATCCCTCTACTCATCTACCCTTTCCTCAGTTCTTGTCCTAAAATCTTCTGCCTATCCTTCTACAAGTTCATTTTCACAGGGCTAAGAAGGAAGATTTTCACAAAGGTCATGTAAAAATGGCAAAAAAATAAATAAATAAAACTCTCAAGACAGGAGGCAAAGAAACAAAACTGTCTAGTTATGAGCTCAGATGGATTACACACCAATACAGAATGCTAGATGTTAGCCAACTGCAGGATCCAAGTTCACTATTACCCAGAATTACAGTACCTTTTCTTTCTTCACATGATTCATAATTTTGCCAAGGTCCTCAACATCAACAACAGAACTTAGACTCTGATGGTCCTCAGTACTAGACTCTTCCTCGCTGGTGCTCGCAAAGGGCTCTTCCTCCTGGAACATCAATGTCCAGAAATACATTGTTCAAAGTAGTAAACCATCCAATACTCCCTCCCAAATCATGAGTTCACTGCATGGATTTGAGATATTTTAGGCTACAGGTCAGCAAACTATGGCCCACAGTGCAAATCCAGCCAGCCTCAAGTCAAATCTAAGGGTGACCATCATTTACACATTATCTATAGCTACTTTCTTGATACAATGGCAGCAATGATAACTGCAACAGAAACCATATGACCCACCATATCACCATATGAAAATATTTAAACTAGCTGGCCCTGTACAGAAGTTTCCTGACATCTGTTTTAGACAAAGAACAAACCAGACTTAAGTGAGGAATTAAATATGCGAATGAGGAAGAGGAAGGAATCAAGCATGGCTGTTGGGTTTCTTTTTTAAGTAATTGAGATGGTGGTGTTGTTTACTAAGATGAGAAAGAGCTAGAGAGAAACAGACTGGGAGAATGGAAATGAGGAGCTCCATTTTGAATTTGTGAAGTATGAGACGTCTTACACCTCCAAGTAGAGATTTTAAAAAGGAGCCGCATATATGAGAACAAAATTGAGGGTAGACCTTAGAGCTGGAAATACAAACATACGAATAAGTGGTACATAGACAGTATTTAAAGCCATGAATTTAGATAAGATCCTCCAGGAAGAAAGTTATCAACAAAAAAAAGAACATAGCACCAAGCCTTGAATCACTCCAACACGTACAGGTTAGATAAAGGAAGAGGATCCCAAGTAAAAAAGGAAGAAAACCATAAGAATGATGTCACGAAAGTCAAAAAATAAGAGTTTCTCAAAGAAGAAGTCAGTGGGGCTGGCTCCATGGCCAAGTAGTTAACTTCACAGGCTCTGCTTCGGTGGCCCAGGGTTTCACCAGTTCGGATTCTGGGCACGGACATGGCACTACTCATCGGCCATGCTGAGGCAGCATTCCACACAGCATAACCAGAGGCACTCACAATTAGAATATACATACAACTATGTACTGGGAGACTTTGGGGAGAAGAAAAAAGAAAAACAAAGGAGATTGGCAACAGATGTTAGCTCAGGTGCCAATCTTTAAAAAAAACAAAAAAAGGAGGAGTCAGCAATGTCAAATGCTGTTGAGAGGTCAAGTAAAATGAAGACAGAAATATCCACAGGGCTTGACAACATGAAGTCCCTTGGACCTGGAAAAAAGCAGACGCAGTGGGGTAAAAGCCAAACTGGAGTGGGTGAGAGTTAACTGGGACTTCTGCTCACAGCTGCAGGGTGGATTACATTGAACAACTCTACTGTAGAAAAGAACTAAAAATTAATAACAATATTTTAAAAGCATAATTTTAAATGTACCACTAAGTTAGCAAAAATGTAAGGAATCCAAAGAGAAAAAATATGAACTAAAAAGAGAATCCTAGGAGGTAAGTGAGAAATGGAGCTGAGAGGATCTGCTGAACTCTGGAGAAAATATTTTGAGAGCTGGACAGGACAAGGGAAGAGCAGGTAAAGTCAAGGAAACAACACTAGGAGAGTCTAACACAGAAGACCAGAGTCAAAGCTGGGACCCCACAAGGCTGCATCCTTGGTATAAAAGTAAACTAGAAATAAATGATCTGTACAAGAGTAGAAAGTAAGAAAGACAGGCAGAGAATTTGGGGGAAAGAACAGAGCCAAAGACAGATAATCAGAAGGATTTTATCCAGAGGTTCTAAGGTTTCTGGGAGGGGTGGAGAAGGAGGATTATATAATACAAATTCAGAACCAAATTAAACTGGGGTTCCCAAAAGCAACACTCTAACTAAAAGACAATGGATCAGTGTGTTCAATTTTCTGAAAGAAAATTACTCTCATCTAGAATTCTATACTCAAGCTGAAGCATTAATCAACTGTGAAGGTTGGATAAAGACATGCAGATACAAAAAGTCTGAAAACTTACTTCCAAAACACCCTTTCTCAGAGAGCTACTAGAGAAGGTGCTCCAAAAAACAAGTCAATCAAGAAACAAGATATGAGATACTGGAATCAGGGAATCCAACCCAGGAAGCTAATGAAAGGAAGGCTGTGCATCACAGTGGATGGAAGACACAGGACTTCAGCTGTACCAAGGCTTGGAGGGAAGCCACACCAATTTGGAGCAGAAGAAGAAGACTCACAGAAGACTTCAAGAAATCAATAAAAACTACAGAATACTGAAAAACAATTTTCACTTCTGCTGGAGTTTTAGAATGAATTAGTGATACAGAGAAATCAAAGCAGATGCAGTAATTATCTTAAGGGAAATAAATGTATAAAAATGAAAACATAACAATATAGTACATGGCACAGATGTCAATATGTACATAGCCACAATAATGAAACAATGAATAATGGTCTAACCAGAAAGTCTGACACAACTATACAAGAAAACGAAAGGAAGGGAAATGATATTGCCTCTCAGTCTACGTGTGTGTGTGTGGTTTTGAAATAAAAAAAAAAAAAATCAAGAAACATCAGGAAGGCCCTATTATTTAGGAATATAGAGGTAAATGTCTCATGAAAAAGGTAAAAGATTTAAAAGTGGTTGCCTTGGGAAAATAAGAATTAGATAGAAGGAGGCAAGGAAGTACAGTTTTTAATTATAAGTCTAGAAGTACTATCTGAAATTTAAAACATACAAGTGTTACTTTTGATTTAAAAATAAAATTTTAACTTAAATTTTTTAAATGTTAAGAACTAAGAGTGATATCAGCAAAAACGGCAGAGTAAGTAACTCCAAGGGCCTGTTCCCCCATAGAAACACCTAAAATTAAGCAAAAACCAACAGATTCAACTTTGTCAGAACTCTGGAAATTAGTCAATGGTTGACAACAACCAATAAAACACTGAATCAAGAAAAAGAAACTTAAAAATGGAGTTCAAGGAAATTTTGCAAAACACCAGCTGAACACAAGCCAAAGAAACATACCTCAGAAACCACACGTGACAGAAGATACAGTCTTTATAAAAACAGTTTTAAAAAGTTACTAAACAGGGGCCAGCCTGGTGGTGTAGTAGTTAAGTTTGCCTGCTCTGCTTTGGCAGCCCAGGGTTTGCAGGTTCAGATCCCGGGTGCAGACCTAGCACTATTTGTCAAACCACGTTGTGGCAGCATCCCACATAAAGTAGAGGGAGGGTGGCACAGACGTTAGCTCAATGACAATCTTCCTCAAGCAAAAAGAGGAGGATTGGCAACAGATGTTAGCCTAGGACCAATCTTCCTCACACACACACACACACACACACACACACATTACTAAACAAATAAACAATTACAACCCACAGCAAACTACAAAAACAAACCTTGAAGAGGGGAAAGAATCTGATTTCCAGAGTTAACACATTACAATATTCAAAATATGCAGTTTTCAACAAAACATTATGAACCACTCAAAGAAAGAAAAAGGTATGGCCTATTCACAGGAAAAATTAACAGAAACTGCTCCTGAGAAACACAGATTTTAGATTTACCCAATAAAGACTTTAACTCAAGTGTCTTACACATGCTCAAAGAGCTAAAGAAAACCATGGACAAAGTGCTAAAGGAAACCAAGAGAACAATGTCTCAACAAACAGAGAATGTCAACACAGAAATAGAAATTATAAAAACAAAACACAAAGAAATTCTTGAACTGAAAAGTATAACTCAACAAAAATTTCACTGGTGGCTTTCAATAGTAGATTTGATCAGGCAGAAGAATCAGCAAACATGAAGACAGATTGGTTGAAATTGTCCAGTCTGAAAAATGAACAGAGCCTAAGAGCATAGATCATCATCAAGCATACAAATATACACAAAAGCGGAGTTCCAAATGGAGAGGAAAGAAATAACAAAAACAATTTGAAGAAATAATGGCTGAAAACTTCCCAAATTGATAAAAGACATGACTCTATATAGGTCGACAAAATCAATGAACTCCAAGGATAAACTCAAAGAGAACCAAACCAAGACACATTATAATCAAACTGTCAAGACAATGACAAAGAGAGAATCTTGAAAGTACCAAGACAGAGGCAACTCTTCACATACAACGGCTCCTCAATAAGATTAACAGCTGATTTGTCATCAAGAAACCAAGAGGCTGCGAGGCAGTGGAATGGCATATTTAAACCACTGTAGGGGGAAAAAACCAACTAAGAATTCTATATCCAGCAAAATCATCCTTCAGAATTGAAGGAGAACTAAAGGCTCTCTCAGACAAACAAAAACTGAGAAGTTCACTACCAGTAGACCAGCCCTAGAAATGCTAGAGAGAGTCCTTCAAGCAGAAATGAAAAAGACATCTGACAGTGATTCAAAGCTATACAAAGAAATAAAGAACATAGGCAAAGGTAATTACACAGGTAAATACAAAAGCCAGCATTATTGTATTTTTGGTTTGTAATTCCTCTTTTTCCCCCCCATATGACTAAAAGACAAATGCACAAAACAACTAACTGTAAATCCATGTTAATGGGCACTTAATGTATAAAGCTATATAATTTGTGACAAGAACAACAGAAAGAGGAAAGGATAAAGATGAATAGGAGCAAAGTTTTTGTATATTAAGGTAACATTAATTCAAATAGAGTGGTATAATTAAAGAGGTTAACTGCAATTCCCAGGGTAACTACCAAAAAATAACTTCAAATGTACAGAAACAGAAATGAGAAAAGAATCAAAACGGTACACCACAAAAAAATCCATTAAACACAAAAGGCAGTAATGGAGAAACTGAGGACCAAAAAGATGTAAGATATATAGACTGCACATTAAAATGACAGAAGTGCTTCCTTATCAGTAATTACTTTAAATGAAAATAGATTAAACTCTCCAATTAAAAGGCAGAGACAGGTGGAATAAATAAAAAAAAAAAAGCAGGAACCAACTCGATGCTGTCTACAAGAGACTCACTTTAGATCCAAAGATACAAACAAGTTAAAAGTCAAATGACAGAAAAAGATATTCCATGCAAATAGCAACCAAAAATGAGTTGGGGTAGCTATACTAACAGCAGAGAAAACAGACTTTAAGTAAAAACTTGTTACAAGAGACAAAAGACATTATATATTGACAAAAGCACTAATCCATCAAGAAAATATAACAATTATAAACATACTGCACCTAACAGACATATGCACCTAACAAAACATGTGAAACAAAAACTGACAGAACTTAAGGGAGAAAAGGTTATACAACAATAGTTGGAAACTTCAATACCTTACTTTCAATAATGGAGAGAACAACTAGATAGAAGATCAATAATGAAACAGATGGCTGGAATGACACTATAAACCAATTAGACCTAACAGAGACATAAAACATTTCACCCGAAAACAGGAAATTACACATTTTTCTCAAGTGTACATAAAACATTCTCCAGGACAGACCATATGTTAGGCCACAAAACAAGTCTTAGTAAATTTAAAGATTAAAATCATCCAAAATATCTTCTCTGACCACTGTGGAATTCAATAGCATCTAAAGAAATAAAATACCTAAGAAAAAATATAACCAAGGAGGTGAAATATTTGTATTCTGAAAATCCAAAATACCACTAAAAGAAATTGCTGAAAGACCACCTAAATAAATGGGAAGATATCACAAGTTCATGGACTGGAAAACTTAGTATTGCTAAGATGACAATACTATCCAAGCAATCTACAGACTCAAAGCAACCCCTATCACAATTCCAACAATTTCTTTTGCAGAAATGGAAAAACCAATCTTCAAGTTCATATTGAATTGCAAGGCACCCCAAATAGCCAAAAGAATATTGAGAAAGAACAAAGTTGGAGGACTCACTTCCTGACTTCAAAACCTAACCACAAAGCTACAGTGTAGTACTGGCCTAAGGAGAGACACACAGATCAATGGAGTAGAACTGAGAGTCCAGAAATAAACCCACACATCTAGGGACAATGAATTCTGACAAGGATGCTAAGTTCATTCAATGGGGAAAGAACACCCACTTTGATAAATGCTGCTGGGACAACTGGATATACACGTCAAAGAATTAAACTGGACCCTTACCTCATACCATACACAAGGACCTTTACCTCACACCATACACAAAAATTAACTCAAAATGGATCAAAGATCCAAACATAAGAACTAAAACTATAAAATTCTTAGAACATAGGAGTAAATCTTCATTACCTTGGATTTAGCAATGGGTTCATATATATGACCCCAATAGCATGAGCAACAAAAGAAAATATAGCTAAGTTTGACTTCATAGAAATTAAAAACTTTAGTGTATCAAAGGACATGATCGAGAAAGTAAAAGAAAACCAGTATGAGGGGAAATATTTGCAAGTTATACACCTGAGAAGGGTCTACTCTCTAGGATAAAATAAACAACTCTTACTACTCAACAACAAGAGAAACAATCCAATTTAAAAAATGGGGAAAGGACTTGAATAGACATTTCCCCAAAGAAGATATACAGATGGCAATAAACACATGAAAAGATCATTAGTCATTAAATGGAAATGCAAATCAAAACCAGAAGGAGACACCACACTCACTAGGATGTCTATAATTTAAAAATAAAGAAACAGAAAATATGAAGTGTTGGCAAGGACGTAGAGACACTGGAACCTTGTACATGGCTGGTGGGAATGTAAAATGGTGCAGCCACTGTGGAAAACAGTTTGGTGCTTCCTCGAAAAGTTAAACATAGAATTACCACATGACTCAGTAATTCCACTCCTAGGTATATACCCAAAAGAACAGAAAAGAGTTACTCAAACAAATACTTGTCCTTGAATGTCACAGCAGCACTAATCACAACAGCCAAAAGGTGGAAACAACCAAAATTTCAATTGGTAGATAAATAAATCAACAAAATGTGGTATATCCATATAACAGAATATTATTCAGCCTCAAAAATGAATGAAGTACTGATAAATGCTACAACATGGATGAACCTCAAAAACATCATGCTAAGTGATAAAAGCCAGACACAAAAGATACATATTGTATTGTAAGATCACATATTGTAAAGATTCCATTTATATAAAATACCCAGCATAAGTAAATCTATAGAGACAGAAAGCAAACTGGAGAGCGTCAGGGGTAGGGGAAGGGGAGTAGAGTGACTGCTCAGTGGTAAGGGGTTTTCTCTTGAGGCAATGAGAAGGTATTGGAACTTGATAGAGGCAGTGATTGCACAAAACTGTGTGTGTGCTAAATACCACCGGATTGCATACTCTAAAATGGTTAATTTTATGTTATATGAATTTTACCTCAATTAAGAAAAGGTTTAAAAACACGTTAAGAGCCAAGTGGAGGGAAGATAAGGGAATGTAAGCGAAAAGACTGGCTACAAAAGAGAAGAGAAAAATTAAACTAGCTGAAAAATAGAACCAAGTAAAGATTTATTTTTTGTTTGCCTTTTTGGGTTTGTTTAAACACAGGTGATTCCAGATCACGTTTATATATGTGTGGGAATAATCTAGTAGAGAGGGAAAGATTAACAATGCAGGAGAGAGGCAATAAACAAAGGAAAAAAAGTCCCTGATTCCAGAGCATGCAGATCCAGAGAGTGGTCTTTTGACCTGAAAATGAGAGAAGACACTTGGTCTTCTGTGACAGAAAAGATGAAAATATGTAGATAGGGTGAGGGGACTAACACAGCTCTCCTCTGAGAGCTGGAGGAAGGGGTAGGGAGAAAAAGAATATGAAATATCATCTTGGAGAGTGAGAAAGGGAACTTAGGAGAGAATGCTGGCGATTGTTGGGTAGGTCTGAGGGCATACAGGCTCAAGCCAGTGGCCATGAATCTGTGGTCAAGCAGCAAGCAGCAGGCAAGGGGGAAGGCAGATAGCAGGTTTCACCCTGGTTAGGGATTTAGCTAATTGGATTAGAAAGGAAGTGAAAGGCAGGGCAACTGAATATGTTTATAAAAGAATGAGTATAAAATCTAAACTGGGTAAGGAAAGAAGAGAAGTAAGCAGTTTTCTCTATCCAATGAAAAAGGTATGGGATCTAAAGAATTTGAAAGTAGGAGCACCAGAAAGAGGTCAGAATTTGGGTCAAAGGAACATGAAATTTCAGAGGTGATCATGGAAGTGAGAGGCCAAGGTCAGTGAAGAAAATGGTTGCTGGAGGTGTAAAGGCCAGGAGACTGGCAGGCCAGGGTGCTGGATAAGTCATCTACACGGATGACTCAGCCACAAAGAGTAATGACAGGAACAAAGGTAGACACACAATGAGTGAGCAGACAAAGCTGTTTCTAAATGACTCAAGTGACCAGGTGGCCAAAAGAACAACTATGAAGACGGCAGAGATGATGTGGCCTGATGACATGAGTTTCAAAGGAACTGGGGTATCTGAAGAAGGAACAAAGAGAAATGTTTGGAATGTGAGAGATGAAAGACATGAATCCAGGATGACTTGCGGCCTTCGAGTTTGAGTGATCATGGAGTCATTAAAGAAGGTAGGTCACGAGGAATAAGTGGTTTGGGGATAAAAAGACAGGAGTTCAGCCTGGGACATATTTAACTTCTCGGGGCCTGTTTCCTAACTTGCAAACTGGTAGAAATCTACATGACTCTAGCAATGCAAGGATTCAAGAAGAGATATAGAAAAGCATCCAGCACAACATGGCTTAACTCCTAAGACCACCCTCTCTCTAAAACACCACTACACGAGTTTCAGATCTTCCTTCTAACCAGAAGCCAATGAAAGAGTTTCTCATGGCAGAGGTAAGGCTCAGCATCTCCAAACACAGGAAGAGAGCAACGAGACATGGACACATAGGCTTCATACCTCAGTGTCTCTCTGATGCAATCCATCTTGGGCGGGAGACCCCGGCTCCATTTCCTCTGAGCCATGCTGACTAGATTTGCATCTGCCTTTCTTGCAGTTGCCACCACAGGACTTCTTCTCTCCCTTAGAAAGCGCCCATAGCCTCGAGATGAACTTGGTCTTCCAAGCTCTAAAGTCACCTTCAATGCTGCCATGTTTGCTTTTAACCACATTGCAGTCGCCCTCCCCTCGAGTCATCACACGGTGAGCACCAAGCATCCAGAGCCACTTATCAACATTCTTGCCAATCTACAAGAAAAAGAGATAGGTGAGCTAAAAACACAATCCTCTAAATCAGAGGTTTATAGACTGCTCTGCAAAAGCCCACAGTTCCTCTGGGGCCCCAGTTGCAGGCTGAGGCTGAGGAAGAGAGAGCTGCTCAGCACTAAGGATTTTGAGCCTTTGGCTCAGCCTTGACCCAGAAGGGCTGCAGTTTACATATATTCCGATTTTTGGTATAAGACTTTTTTTAAGTAAAGGGACAGACAAACCCTTTTATTAAACTAAGGATTAATACCTAAAAAAGAATTTGAAAACTACTATTCTAAATCGTAGTCAGAATAAAACAACTCATTAGCAAAATAATTTGTTCCAAGATGTAACAAAGCCTATGGGGCCAAAGCCCAGCTAATAACAAAGCCCATCTGGCAAGACTGGTGATTTCATAAAGTCGGAAATTAATCTTACTGCAAGATGACACGATGAAGCTGAGGCACAGGGGTTATCAAGAATCACAGTTAAGAGTTCAAAAACAGGCTTTCTCAGTGGCAAGACATTAAACAAAATATTTACATATCTGAATTTTACCATTTCTTATCTAATTCCTTTGAAAATATGGGGGAAAATATACATCTTGATACAACAACTGAATGAAAACCAGTTTAAAGAAAGATCTCCACTTTGACCTGTGCTCACATTCTACCAAAGACCGGTGAGCCAGGCTAGGCCTATAACTGAGGAGAAGGACACACACAAAAGTTCTGGTAACTTTCCAGAACCACTAAGAAATGGAGAGGCTCTGTATTTTTACTTTTTAAAGTATAGAGAACTAAATGCAAAAGAAAAGGAGCCAAGTTAATTTCATTAAAAAAAAAGTTCCAGGAAAACAAAACAATGTTTTACTACATAAAGGGCAGTGAATGTTTTTCCTCTACTTCCCTTTAGAAGTTAATGATTAAAAGACAATGAGTTCAGGGGCTGGCCCGTGGCCGAGTGCTTAAGTTCGCGAGCTCTGCTGCAGGCGGCCCAGTGTTTCGTTGGTTCGAATCCTGGGCACGGACATGGCACAGCTCATCAAACCACGCTGAGGCAGCGTCCCACATGCTACAACCAGAAGGACCCACAACAAAGAATATACAACTATGTACTGGGGGGCTTTGGGGAGAAAAAGGAAAAAATAAAATCTTTAAAAAAAAAAGTAAAAAAAGACAATGAGTTCAACTGTATTAGAGTTAGCTTGGGCAGTAAAGGCTGTTCAAGAACAGAAGGGGCAGTTGACAAAGTCCAAAGAGTAAGTGATTTTCCATCCATAAGGTCCTGCTTAAGGACAGGAGGCTGGACTTGATGGCCATAAGTGAAGGCCGCTAAGATGCTAGACAATAGGAGGCATATTCATTCACTTGACTCGATAAAAATTTACTGAGAGCCTACTAAACAGGAAGCTTCGATATATACATGTAGCAATTCCCAGCTATAAAGAACAACACACTAAGTTTATTATTAAATACCAAAGTTTGTGGATTATTATGCACATATATGTGTATGTGTGTGTGAATATTTTCCTAATTAAAAGAGAATTTAAGGGCCAGCCCTGTGGCCAAGTTGTTAAGTTTGTGCACTCTGCTTCAGCGGCCCAGGGTTTCGCCAGTTCGGATCCTGGGCACGGACATGGCACTGCTCATCAAGCCATGCTGAGGTGGCATCCCACATGCCACAACTAGAAGGACTCACAACTAAAAATATACAACTATGTACTGGGGGGCTTTGGGAAGAAAAAAGAAAAAAAATTTTTTTAAATCTAAAAAAGAAAAAAGAGAATTTAGCCCTATAATTCAACATATACCTACCTTGTACCTACCTTGTTGAAGTGGCTTGCATAGGCAGAATTTCCCAGGCCAAACACCGTGTATCTCATACCCTTCAGGTAAGTTTGGCCAAATCGAAAATCGATGGATGCTTCCTCCAACCATTTGCAGAACCACTCTGCACTCTCAGTTGGTCGACCATCAGTATATGTAGCAACCAGGAAAGCACAAACACTTTTACTAGTAACCTAACCAAGAAAGTAATTACCTCAGAAGAATATTCAATATATAAGTTATCTCAATGAAGAAAGTCCTATTTTAAAATGCCAACATTCATATCACAACTAATCTCTAAGGACAAAAGGTGCTTTCAGAAACACTACTCATTTTCAAAAGTGAAGAAAACACAGCACCGACACCCTGCACACGGGAGAACACCCAGTGCCTTGTTTCTGCCAATATACCTCCTGCTGCCCTTCACCACAGACTCCATTCTATTTCTCAGACTATAAATTCCTATCATCTCCAATGTGTCATACTGAAAACAAAATCCAAATCAGTCAGGAAAAATAAAGATCTCTAAAAAATTACTTGAAAAATTAAAACAATAAAACTTTTTAAACGTAAAGTAACTTAACACTTAGCACCATCATCTATACAAAGGAAAAAATACATCTTTAGCCCTGCCACAGTATTTCATCTGCTTGAACATATCTTAACAGTTCCAAGTCATGAGGTAAGTTATAAGTAATCCTTTACTAACAATTAAATACCAAAGCTAATAATTTTTCACAAAAAATTTAGGGCATATTCTAGCTCATTCATGTGCACTCCAATGTTTTCTTAGGGGAGAAAGAAATGGACAGAGTCACAGCTAGAAGTTTATCCACTAAGAAGGGGCTGGCAAACTACAGCCCATAGGCCCAATCCAGCTTGCTGCCTATTTCTGTAAATAAAGTTTTACTGGAACACGGCCACACTCATTTGTTACACATTGTCTATGGCTCTTTCGTGCCTCAAAGGCAGAACTGAGTAGCTGCACAGCCCACAAAGCTGAAGATATTTACTATCTGGCTCTTTATAGGAAAAGTTCGTCGAGCCATGCTCTAAGTGCTTCTCCAACTTCAGCTGCTTCAGAATCACCTGGAGCACTTGTCAAAATACAGTCCTATGTCCGGACTTTGATGCAGCAGGGCTGGGCTAGAACCTGAGAATCTGCATTTCTGATAAGTTCCGAGATGTTGGTACTGCTGGTTCAAGGAACAAGCTTTGAGAACCACTGTTGTAAGGCTAACTTCCCTAACTGGCTATGACTAGAGGAGAGGGAGCAGTTTTTAGGTGAAGAAATTAAACCTTCATAGACATTAAGTAACACATGGAGGTCACATAGCTATTAAGAGATTTCTCTAACTCCAAAACTCATACTCCTTCTGCTACCCAAGTGGCTCCGGACCTTTCGGTAGGCTTACACATGGTTCATATGCTCGGCACACTGCCATCAATAACAACCATCTCTTGATTAGGAGATTCATAGCAGGAAGGAGGAGGGAACTTCAAACCACCCAATCTTTCCCACTCTTACCCCTACCCCAGGAGAGCCTAACACTCCAGAGGGACAGGACTCACACCACTTTAGACACCTCTTTACACATCAGTGTACCATACATTCAACACCTCTGATTGACAGTGAAAACTCAACCAATGGAAATCTCTTAGTATGAAAATTAAATTTATTCTGAAGATTCTATTTATCCCAGAACATAAGAGATCAATTAAATCTGAGAGTTTTTATTGAAGAAAAAATAAGATAACTACCAACCTCTTCTACTAGATGATCATCTGGATCATATTCTTTCAGATTAATAATTGCCACAGGCAGACCTAGGCAGGTAACTGCTTCAGCAAGAATTGTTGCAAATCCCTAATAAGAAAAAAAAAATAAAGCATTCAGTAAGCTAAATAAGTAAAGCACCATCTTCATTTACCCCATTAGCAAGGGAATGAGGCATTTATCATGAAAAACTTTTCTGGTGACCAACATTTATCATCATAAACACAAATACTATTCTCACTTCTACCATTTTCTCAAGCATATTTATAGAGATCAGTCATTCAATGGTGGTGTTCTCACTCTCTAAGTACACATATGGGACTAAATCTAAATTGGCTTTTTGACATTCCAGCTGCTTTGTCCCATTAAAACAAACACACAGATGTACAAAAAGAAATACTGAAGAGTGAATGGGAAACATGAGAAATGTTCACACATTTCTGGAAGACAGAAAGCAAATAGGAGCAGGGTGACTGATAAATGAAAGCCTTATGAGAGAGTTCATATGTTTGACAGAACCCCAGAGAGGCTCTGGGCTCAGAGTCAGCCACTGTAGCAGAAATGGGAGGGAACCGCAGGGCAGAGAAGAGTCAACGAGCAGACAATTTGTACACGGGACAGGTGCTCACAGAGCCTAGGCAACATTTACCTTTTACCCCTAGCCAAAACACCTGCCAGCTCTTTTCCAAACAAGATGAACCAAATGTTTGCGGTAAACTAAAATTTTTAGCCAGATGTTGGCACCCCAGGAAAACGCCTTCCTCTTTTTTGCTTAGTAATCTAACACTTGGCTCCCTATCTGCCAAGACTAAAGCTACACCTGCCAAGCGTCTATTCCTTTACTGGTTATCTACCATGCCAGTCTCAGTTCTGGACAACATTACACAACATTGAACAAGACACACGTAGTCCCTGCCCTCAAGGAGCTTATGTTCTAACGGACAGAGAGTAAATACAGACAGACATGAGAAAAGACACAGGATATCAGATGGTGATTAGAGCTATAAAGGAAAATAAATCAGGATAAGGGGTAAGAACACAATATTGGAGGTACAAGGAGAGTTGTTATTTTACATAGGGAGGATCAGGGCAAACATGTATAATAAAAAATAAATATTTGGTCTTTGACCCCAGTTCCTAGCACAAAGCTTAAAACTCTTAGAACTTACTATCTTTGGGATATAATTGAGATGACTCATTGAGGGGGGAGGCAGCTCCACGTAACTTGAGGATTGGGGTGGGTCACAGGAAAATCAACCCTGCGATTAGAGGGTAAAAACCTTCAGCACCCTTTCTCCCTGTGGTGAGGAGGGAGGGGCTGGAGACTGAGTTCAATCAAATATGGCTGATGATTTAATCAATCATGCCTATGTAATGGAAGCTCCATAAAACCCCTAAATGATAGGGGTTAGTGAACACACTGATATGCTGAAGAGGCAGAATGCCCAGATACAGCATGGAAGCTCTGTGCCACTCCTCCCCGCCAAAAGCCCTGCCCTATGCACATCTTCCATTTGTCTGCTTCTGGCTTGTAGCCTTTATAATAAACCAGTAAAGGTAAGCAAAGCAACTTCCTGAGTTCTGTGAGTCATCCTAGTGAAGTACTGAACCTAAGAAGGGGATTGTGAGAACCCTCAAATTTACAGTTGGCCAGTGAGAGGTATGGGTGGCCCCTGGGACTTGAGACTGGTGTCTGAAGTGGGGACAGTCTTGTAGACTGAGCCCTCAAACCTGTGGAGTCCGAGGAGAACCCTGGGGAGTCAGTGTCAGAGCTGGTGAATTGGTGTGGAAAAACAACAAACATTCAATGTCAGAAAACACTTCAGCAGGTCTCCAAGATGAAGATTCAAGCCAAACTTGAAGGAAATGAGAGAGCAAGCCATGAGGCTATCCCAAGCAGAGGGAACATGTAAATAAAAAGGTCCAAAGGAGGGAGCCAACTTGGCAAGGAGGTTAATAAGATTGGAGAAGTGGGGACAAAGGACATGAGATAAGAGAGAGGATGGAGAATCAGATGTGAGGGTTCCTTGGCAACTATGAGGACTCTGGCATTTACGCTTATGAATGAAGGAGTCACTGCCGGGTTTTAAGCTGAGGGGAACAAGATTTCACCTAGGTTTTCAGAGCCACTGTGGTTGCTGAGTTGAAAGTATACTGAAGTCAGGGGAGGGGCTGAGCAGTACTGAATGAAGGAGACCAACAGGGAATTGACTGCAGTAATCTAGACAAAATATGAGGGTGGTCTGGACCAGGGCAGTAACAGTGAGGGTGGTGAGAAGTGACTGGAATCTGGGTCTATTTTGAAAGCAAAACAAACAGGATTTGCTGACAGATTGGATGTGGGTTGTAAGAGAAAAGTCAAAGTATTTTTGAACTAGGCAAGTGGAAGGATGAAGCTGCCATTTACTGAAGTGGTAAAGATTATAAGTGGAAGAGGTTTAGGCAATTTTCTAATTGGGAGTTCAGTTTTGAGCATATTAATTATGAGATGCCTACTGGACATTCACATGAAGATCTAAGATAGGCAACTGGATATGAGAGTCTGGAGTTGAGAGAAATAGTTCATATTAGAAACATAAATTTAGATGTCATCATCTAATACTGGGTTAGCAAACTAAGACCCGCAGGCCAAATCCAGCCCTCTGTTTGCTTCTGTTAAGGAAAGGTTACTGGAACAAAGTCGTGCCCATTTATTTACATATTGTCTATGGCTGCTTCCACTCTACATCAGCAGAGTTGAGTATTGCAACAAAGACCATATGGCTTGCAAAACCAAAAAGCCTAAAAAATATATATAAAACGAAATATCTGGCCCTTTCCAGAGAAAGTTTGTCAAATTCTATCTAGCAGATAGAATTTAAAGCTCCAGACAATAAGATCCCTTAGAGAATAAAATGAGCTCAGATAAAGACATGGTCTCAAGGACTGTGCCCTGGAACATTCCTACCTTTAGAGGCCAAGGAGAAGAGAATCAGCAAATGAGAGTAAGGAAGAGCAGCCTCAGCAAAGTAAGAGGAGACCACCTAGAGAACGGTCACTCAAAAGTTCAGTGAAGAAAGTACTTCAAGAAGAAAGGAGTGGTCATGCAGCTAACGGGTCAAGTAAAATGAAGACAGAGAATTAATTAGCAAGATGGAAGCCAATGGGAGCACACCTGGGCATGCAAGCCCTCTAAAACCATAAGTAGAGAAACTGGAGATAGCAAACACAGAGAACACTTTCAGGGAGTTTCACTATAAAAAAAAAATTGTGGTGTGTCAACACAAAATAACCAAGAACCATTCTACACATAAAAGAGAGAAAGTGATCTTTACTTGAGCCAGGGTGAGGATTACAACCAGGGAAGGCAATTTCCACAAAGGAAGAAAGCAATCTGGAGAAGCATGGTTTTCAGTACAGTCTTAGAGCTTTTTAGAACAAAGAACATACATTAAACACGCCCAGGATACACATTCATCAAAGTTTCAAAGAAGTATTCAGTTGCAAATTAGCAGGTCAACATGACCCTGATGTCCAGGAAAGGGACCTTATCTTCAGGAGTACTAATACAGGCATGCATTACTGATACTGGCCTCTGTATCTTAAGAGAGCCCATTCTTTACTTTAATGTGACAGCAGACGTACAATGTATGTTTGTTGGGCCATGAGACAGGCTTCTTTACTTCAAGCCAAATCAGTTGTGAACCAGAATAGCTACTCCATCTACCTCAACATGTGAAAATCTCTTGTTAGGTGGTAGTGAGAGGGGGATGTGGGACCAAAAAGTCACAGAGCATGCCTGACCCACCTTGCACAGAGCATCCAGTGAGAATTACAGTGAGACAAAACAAGTCTGTTCACACAGTCACAGAGAAAATCCACACCACCTATCCCATCATTCTGTCCTAAATATAAACAGAAAACCATGGATCACCAAGAACATGATGAGAACAAGCAGCAGGAAAGAGAAACACTAGCAGCAGAAAAACTGAGAAAGCAGATAAATCAGGGAATAGAAAAAGGAACTCATGAAGACAGATTCTCAAATTATGAACAAGATGCTATAAAAATTGAACAAAATGGCATTTTTGCAATTAAAAACATAAGAGCCAAAATAAGACATTCAAAAACAGGTTTGGAATTGAAATCCAAGAACATAAGAATGGAAAATAAAAGTTATAAAAAGAGTGAAAGAAAAGATCTGAGACATAGAAGACCATCCAAAAAGCCCAACATTCAACTAACAGGAGTCTCAGAAAGAACAGAAAATGAAGGGAAAAAAATTTAGCCTAGAAATATTAGCAGAACTAGTGCACAGAAATCTTCAAAACAAACATCCCAAGTGTCCAGCACAATGGTTGGAAAAAGATTCAACTTAGACACCATCGCGCTTAGTTTCCAAACATAAAGAACAAAGAAATGATTCCAAAAGCTTCCAGAAACAAAAAAACCAAGTCATCTACAAAAGTATGCAAGGACAAGCCTTCCCATCAGCAACACTACCTCCTAGAAGATAATAAAGCGATCCGTTCAAAGGTGTAAGGAAAAATACTTGAACCTAGTCTTCTATAGCCAAATATAAATCAATCAAATGTGAAAGCAGAATAAAAAAATTCAAGCAACAAAAGCAAAAACAAGTGGGACTGTATCATACTAAAAAGCTTCTATACAGCAAAGAAAATCATCAACAAAATGAAAAGGGAACCTACTGAATGGCAGAAAATATTTGCAAATCATATATCTGATAAGGAATTAACAGTCAAAATTTATAAAGAACTCATATAAGTCAACAGCAAAAAACAAATAAGCCACTTAAAAAACGGGCACAAGATCTGAAGAGACATTTTTCCAAAGAAGACATACAGATGGTCAACAGGTACAGGAACAGACGCTCTACATCTCTAATCGTCAGGGAAATGCAAACCAAAACCACAATGAGATATCACCTCACATCTGTTAAAATGGCTCTCATCAAAAAGAATAAGTGTTTGCAAGAATGTGAAGAAAAGGGAACCCTTGCGCACTGTTGGGGGGAATGCAAATTGGTGTAGCCAGTGTGGAAAACAGTTGAAGGTTCCTCAAAAAATTAAAAATAGAACTACCATATGATCCAGCAACTCCACTTCTGAGTACATATCTGAAGAAAATAAAAACACTAACTTGAAAAGATATCTGCACCTCCATGTTCACTGCAGCATTATTCACAACAGCCCAGACATGGAAGCAACCTAAGTGTCCACTGAAGAGTGAATGGATAAAGATGTGTATATATTTTATATATATATATATATATATAAAATACACACACGCGCATGCGCACAATGGAATATTATTCAGCCATAAAAAAGGAAAGAAATCTTGCCATTTTCAACAACATGGATGGACCTTAAGCGCCTTATGCTAAGTGAAATAAGTTGGACAAAGACAAATACCCACTTATATGTGGAATCTAAAAACAACAAAAAACCCAAGCTCACAGATATAGAGAACAGATTGGGGGGAGGGCAGAGGGTGAGCAAAATGGGTGAAGGGGGTCAAAAGGTACAAACTTTCAGTTAAAAAATAAATAAGTTATGCGGATGTAACGTACAGCATGGTGATGACAGTTAACAATACTGTAGTGCATACTTGAAAGTCCCTAGGAGAGTAACTCTTAAATGTTCTCATTATAAGAAAAAAATTATTTTTGTAACTATGTAAGGTGGCACATATTAACTAGACTTACTATGGTGACCATTTCACAATGTATACAAAAAAAAAAAAGAAAGAAATTCCAATGGCACAGCTTTAAGAAGGCAGGCCATCTAACTCATCAACTGTGATGTGGGCAACAATATCAAGTCACTGAGATTTGAGAAATGTTTGCGTTAACTGACTAATAAAGGGAATCAATAACTTTTATGTAATCTTGATAAATCTAGAAACACAGCATAAGCAAGTTAAAGAAATAACCATCAGAGGAACTAAAAATAGAAATAGTTAAAAGTTCTCTGGAGAGTACTTTTCATTACGAACCTTCCATACACCTGGATTTGTTCCATACACCTGTATTAATTTGATCTTTTAAAAATTTTAAAAATACCATAAAGAGGGACGGCCTGGTGGCACAGCAGTTAAGTGCACACATTCCGCTTCGTCAGCCCGGGGTTCGCCAGTTCAGATCCCAGGTGCGGACATGGCACCACTTGGCACGCCATGCTGTGGCAGGCGTCCCACATATAAAGTAGAGGAAGATGGGCGTGAATGTTAGCTCACGGCAGTCTCCCTCAGCGAAAAGAGGAGGATTGGCAGCAGTTAGCTCAGGGCTAATTTTCCTCAAAAAAAAAAAGAATATATGTAAAAGATTTTAAAAAAAAACACCATAAAGAGCCTCTGAATTACTCTTATGAGTAACGTAAAAGGACTTTCTTTTGGCTGCTTAGGTGCCTTTTCCGCCTTTCTTCTGGTTTCCCACCTCTGCTGCTTAAGGTTGAACTTAATAAGAAGTGACTTTCAACTATGATGTGGCACAAAGAACCCACACTGAAGTACCAAAAACCTAAAAAGTACTATTCTACAAAATATCCGCAAGGGGGCAGTAGAATCCTGTTTAGTGCTCTACAAAAATAATGGAGCTTGATTTTTTTAATTCATTTTCATGTTAGCCTTAGAATTCCTTCCTAGAAAGCACTACATAGATGTGACCTTCCTAACAAAGAAGCAAGCAGCATCTAGATACAATTAAAGAATGGAAAGCATCTTTCAGCTAAATATCTGTGGAGTATATCTGCTTTAAACAGTATTCAATGTCTACTGTCAACACTTTTAACACTATTAGAAATCAAAATGTCTCCTTAAATAGCTGTGTGAAGTTTTGAAAGTCAGGGCCCATACTGGACACTACTGCTGCCATTCTCTTTTCACTGTCCCCTACCCCTAACCCCAGAGGCGTCAATAATAGACTGAGAACTCTCTCCATTCTGCTAAAGCAAGAAGCAAGCTTCAGAACGAAGAGCCCTCACGACAGGGACCATCAGATACCACCAAGTAGCTGGAATTGGGCACAAGAGATAAAACCCACCCACCATCCCAGAAAGGAAAAATGTATGATGGAAAAGGGAAAAAAAGAAGACTAAAGAAGATCAGAAGACCAATTCAGTTCACTACTAAAGGATGCTCCTAGGGATTTTCTGAAAACATCAGTAAACCCAAGAAAAAGCATCATATAAAGTTCCTACCTTTGCTGTACCAGTCTGGGAACCATAGAAAATCTTCACTCCAGACACAAAGACTTCCTTCTCTTGAAGAGAGATATAACCATTTGTCACCAAATCCCGAGTTGCTTTTGAAAGAGATTTCTCCTGTGAGGTCTTGTCCTTGAGGATAGACGATTGCACAAAATCCATCAAATTTGAATCTTTTCCCAGCTTTGGGAGAGATGAAACTTAGCAAAGTCACTGACCCATTTTATTATTCTCTTAATCTCTCTGGTTGTTCTCCTCAAACATTCACCCCTTGGTATATATAATTAGGTCTTTTAAAGGCAGAACTCACATTTCTTAAGACTATAATGATTCTCATTCCCTCCAGGATAAAACAATACATACTTTCACCCATAATGTGTCTTAGCGGAATAAGAGAAGGAACCTATTTTCTGATTCTTAATTAGTGGAAAGAAAAGAGACGACTACTACGACTTAAAGGTGCTAAACAGATTTTTTTAATGAAAGTTTAATTTCATTACAAATCTTCCGCTATCTTAAGAATGAGACACTCACAGCCCACCAAAGAAACGGTAAATAACTTAGTTCATAATAACTTATTCTCTAAAAACTGAGAAGAAATTTTTTTAGGCATTACAGAAAAACTAAAAAACATGAGTGACTTAAAGTTCTTTTTAGCTTTTCTGTATTTTCCTGAAACTCTCAGAAAATCTGTACTATGAATTCTCTATAAAATCTGATGTCTAAATACTCTCCTATAAAAAATAACTCCACTTACCTGCTTCCTGATGACAATCTGGAAACAAATCCAAAGGCTGATGCCAAAGGCAAAGCCCCAATATATGTAAAACCTGTGTATCCACAATGATATTAAAGGTGAGAAGTCCCATGTATCCAAAGAAGGATCTAAATTTAAAATGATACATAAACGTAACTTAAAGCTACATATACAAAGACATCCATCTCTATTTTAAGAATTTTTTTTAAAAAACCTTCATATTCAACAACTGGGAGAAAAAATCTATCAATAATCAACTCTAATAAAAATAACACACTATGTGGTAACGTGATAAAACTATCATAATGACTATGCTAACTCAAAAATAAAAAAGAATATAAAATTGTAACTTCATTTCGATACAGCATTTGGAAGGAAGAGAGGGGAATAAAGTCAAAACACTTTATATGGAATTAGGAGTTAATTTTGCTCTGTTATGCTTGCTCCATAAGAAAAGCTTTAAAAAGTACTTAAAAGTATTCCCTTTTCTCTAATTTTATTTTTAAAGACTTATGGCTACTTGTAAAGGGTTCTCAAATAATTGACCTCATGCCCCATTTTTTGGAAGGACATGTTGATGGACCTGGCCTCAAATGTTGAACCTGTGCCCAATTTCAAAAGGCGAAGCGTAAAACTGGGGACTTAAAGGTGTCGCTCCACCCTAGAAAGGACCCAAAGTCCCCAACACGCGTGGATAAGGGGGGGAGGGGCAGTTCTCTCTGCCTTTTGAGGTTAGAAGCATAGTTCTACACTCACCCCCTAGCCTCAAAAGGCAAAAGCCAATCAAAAGCAGAGATCAGTCCTCCCCTGGCCCCAGCGGCACCAGTCGAGCGCTAACAAGTGCAACAACCTCTGAAGGAAGGGCCCGAGGGTCCCACTGCGCCCGGAGAGGTTCTCAGAAAAACGGTTTTCTCCCCTCCCGCCCTTCGAACCTTGCCCGCCGGGGCCCTTACCCATTCTCCTCAGAGCCCGGGCCCGGAGCCCGACAGGACACTAGGACCGCAGGCCTGAAAAACCTGGCGGCCTGCGCAGGCTTACCGCCTCGCGGATTTACCCGTAAACCCACGCAAAGCGGAGCAGGAGGCAGCCATGCCACTCGCAGGCCCGTCCCGATTGGCTCAGAGGAGGAAGGAGGCGGGCCCAGAGGGAAGCACTGCCAGAGCTCCGGGCGAGGACGCCTGAGCGCTCCCGGTCGCGCTCGGATTGGCTCAGAGGAGGAAGGGGCGGGGCCATCAGGACAGGCATGGTAGCGGGGTAAAAAGGGAAAAGAGGCGGGCTGTAAAAGAAACTAAGGGCGTCATCAACCACGTGCAACCTGTCAGCCCTTTTGGATGTCTGTTGAAACACACCGATTGTAAAAAGGCATTATGTAGGGGAAATTTGATTATGGACTGGCTATTAGATGATATTAAGGGATTATGGTTCATCATGTTGGGTGTATCTGTTAGGAGTACAGACTGGAGTATTTCAAGCTAAAACCTTATGATTTGCTTTAAAATAACAAAAAAATGAGGGAGAATGAAACATGAATGGCGGAATGTTAATTATTGAGTTGGGGTGGTAGGTACATGAGCGTTCGCTACACTTTTTTTTCTACGTCTTGTGTTAATAATTTTCCAGAATAAAAGTGGGTGTAGCCCTTAACGCCTCGGAACTATGGGGCGCCGGCGCTGTGTTTCCACCGGGTCAGCAAAGATCAACTCAGTCAATCACAGCTCTCTAGCTCATTGGTCAAAGTAAATTACGTCAGGAAGAGCGCCTCCGTTCTCGGCGCGGAACGATGTCGTAAAAACCACAATGCGCAGGCGTTGTTGCTCACTTTTCTTCTCCCGGTTTTCGCAATACCTGACGCCTGCGCAATAACTTAATTGAGTGTTGTGGCGGCCGGCCGCGGGCCGAGTTAGTCGCAGGGCCGGGCGTTCTGCAGACGTTGCCGTGCCGCGCGCCGCCGGGTCGTTACAGCGAAGCGCAGGCGGCCCCCAGGCCGGGGGCGCGGGTCTACCTTGGTTCGCCCGACCCAAGATCTGTGAGCAGCCACGATGTCGATCTTCACCCCCACCAACCAGATCCGCCTAACCAATGTGGCCGTGGTGCGGATGAAGCGCGCCGGGAAGCGCTTCGAAATCGCCTGCTACAAAAACAAGGTCGTCGGCTGGCGGAGCGGCGTGTGAGTGACCCTCTTGGCCCTGGCCGGAGCTGGTAGCCTCCGAGGTGGCCTACCTCGGGTCGTCGAATCAGTGGGTCTGGCTGAGGTCTTGTATGGGAAGGAAATGGAAAATTTATTCTTGCTATGTGCGTGAGGTGTCACTGTCCTTCCCGAGCTTAGCGCCTAAACCAAACGTTCATCTTTCGTTTAGTTGGTTTGGGATTTGGTTTTTCTTTGTTGGTATCATAAAAGTTACAGCCCAGAAACCCCCATATTCAGTCGTTTTGACAGAATACTGATAAAGGCAAAGGGCCTAGTCTTCCAAATACTTCCATAGAGTACGTTGGATGTCACAAATCTTAGCCCAGTTAGTTTCCGCAAAGTGCGTAGTGTCTTCACTGCTGCCCTCTAGAGATCAGTATTCCGTGGCAGCAGCCCGACCACACCCCCGCCCCGCGTTTCATGCATACTCCCACGAGGTTTTTCTCAAGTGAGGAAATACGAATACAAATTTGGTTCTGAGTTTTGAAAATGTTCCCTCAGCACTGAGGGTCATTTAGAAGTATTTGTTGTTTCTTACTATTTACTATGTTGCCATCTTGTATTTAAATATGAATGAATTTCCAACTTTCAAGTGTATTCACTTAGCATCTTTTTTCCTGCCCTCCCAAGGGAAAAAGACCTTGATGAAGTTTTACAGACCCACTCAGTGTTTGTAAATGTTTCTAAAGGCCAAGTTGCAAAGAAAGAAGATCTCATCAGTGCATTTGGAACAGACGACCAGACTGAAATCTGTAAGCAGGTGGGTTGCAACAGCCACAGGATAATTGACCCTAATATCCATTTGTAGTGTAAGTATTTATATGTATGTCAAACTTTAAAACATTACTTTTTGGAGTGAACCGTTACCACTGAATAATTTGACGTGCATATCACTTTTTAATAATTCAGGACGTGCATATTTTTTTCCAGAGACTTCAGAACTTAAATTTTCTGCTAAATTGCCTTATTTTGTCCATTTATATATCTTTAATGTAATATACCTGAAAATAGAATTCCTTTCTAAGTATTTCATCATTTACACCCTTTGCTAAGATTGCTTTTTCCCCCTCCCTAAATGAGCGAAATCTTGGAGCACAAGATAATCCAGTGCATTCTTTAGACAAAGCTCAAATCATTATCTGCATATCAGTAGCTGGAGAGGATGGAATTTAATTTTCTTCTCAGTTATTAATTCTTGTGGTTCGTTAACAAATAATGTGTAATAAAAACATTGCTGTCTTAAATTTGTTGGGTTTTTTTTTCAGATTTTGACTAAAGGAGAGGTTCAAGTATCAGATAAAGAACGACACACACAGCTGGAGCAGATGTTTAGGGACATTGCAACTATTGTAGCTGACAAATGTGTAAACCCTGAAACAAAGAGACCATACACAGTTATCCTTATTGAGAGAGCTATGAAGGACATCCACTATTCAGTCAAAACCAACAAGAGTACAAAACAGCAGGTGAGTGGTCCTTAATGTCATCAGAAAGTATCCATGAAAATCAGTTTTCTCTGAAGAAAGCATTACAGTAGTCGGTCTGTAATAATGAAATGATACTGCTTGGAAGCAAATGGGTAGGAAGTTTTGGAGAGAAGGGAGGGAGAGGATGGGGGTTGTAGAAAGGAGTAATGGGATTTTTTTAACTAAACACAAATATGCTAGGACTCTCATCTTCCTATCTAAATCAAACCTTTAAAGATAAAACTTGGATTTTTAATTTTAATTCCAATTTTCAGATTTTTTTATTTATACATAATTCACATACCATAAAAGTCACCCTTTTAAAGTGTACAGTTGGGTAGCATATTGAAAGGTTTTGCAACCTTCCCTACTACCTAATTTGAGAACATTTTCATCAATGCAAAAAGAAACGCTGTACCCATTAGCAATCACTGCTCATTCTCCATTCTGACAAGTCCTTGGCAACCACAAATTTGCTTTCTGTTTCTATGCACTTGTCTATTCTGGACATTTATATAAACGGAATGACACAATATGTGGCCCTTCCAAGGATCCATGTTGTGGCTTGTGTTTGTACTTCATGACTTTTAGGACTGAGTGATATCCCATTGTACATATGTTTCCATTTCTTTATACCCAGGAATGGAATTGCTAGGTCATATAGTAACTGTATTTAACCTTTTGAGGAACTGCCAAACCATTTTCCAGAACAACTGCACCGTTTGACATTCCCACAGTCAGTGTACGAGGATTCAGTGTTTCCACCTCCTCGATGATGTTTATTGTCCACCTTTTTGATTATAGCCATCCTGGGGGTATCATTCTGGTTTTGATTTGCATTTCCCTAAAGACTAGTGATTTGAACATATTTTCTTGTGCTTATTGACCTTTTGTCTTTGGAGAAATCACTTTTCAGATCCTTTGACTATTTTTTAATTGACTATTTTTCTCTTCATTATTGAGTTGTAAGAGTTCTTTAGATATTCTGGGTACTACTGCCTTATCAAATGTGTGATTTGCCAATATTTTCTCCTATTTTAGGAGTTGTCTTTTCACTTTCTTGATAGTTTTTTGAAGCACAAAAATTTATAATTGAAGTCCAGTTTATCTATTTTTTCTGTGGTGGTTTATGTTCTTTGTGTCATATCTAAGAAACCATTGCCTAATCCAGCTAGATGGAAACTGCTTTGTTTTGAATATTTTAGGAGATAAGTCAGCAGAAGAAGCAAAGACATCCTAAATGTTTGCAATTTTGTTTTGATAGGCTTTGGAAGTGATAAAGCAATTAAAGGAGAAAATGAAGATAGAACGTGCTCACATGAGACTTCGGTTCATTCTTCCAGTGAATGAAGGGAAAAAACTGAAAGAAAAGCTCAAGCCACTGATCAAGGTTATAGAAAGTGAAGACTACAGTCAACAGTTAGAAATTGTAAGGTTTAATATTTTTATTTCTTTGCTTCCTTGTTACCGAAATAGTTTATTCTCTAGTCATAAATGTGTAATAAACATTTAGAGGATATGAACAGTAAAACGTATCCAGAAACATCTCACCTGGAATTAGGTAAAAATGTTAAGTCTGAGTAGTAGAACTAAATTGTAGTCAGGCACACTTAGAATTTTTGTTTCTTTGTTTTTTATTTAAATTATTCATGGTAAAATTATGTTGGTTGTGCTTGTTTTAGATGAGAGAATATATTTTACAGTGAGTCCTCTATTATGGGGAAATTAGAAATGGGACTAAAAGTTTGTCAGTCTTGTTTACCACAGAACATTTTAAAGAAGCAGCAAAAGTATTGTGTCTTTGGCTCCTCACCCCACAGCTTCAGACATAGTATAAATTCAGCTGTCTGCAAATTCCTGTCTTGTCTTTGAGGCTTCATAGCTTCTTAAATAAATGAGCTCTGGAGGATTGTTGAACTTTCCACTCTAGTTGTGAAACAACACATCTGACAGTTTTTGAAGTTCTAAAATTGTTTCAAAATTTTACCCATAGTTTCTGGATAGGCCTTCAAATTTTTTTCTTTCAAATGTGGATAAAAAGAGGTGATTTCATTGAACTATAAGTTTTAATGCTAAATTTTAGTATGAAAAAGACCATAGTTTTGTAGTTCAGCCACTTCATTTTACAGCTGAGGAATCTGAATAAGTCCTCAAACAGGGAGGTTAATTCCTGTAACAGGAGCCTTCATGCATAATTAAAAACAGAGGCTGGACTAGGACTAGTCTCCTGCCTGTGCGTGGTCTTCTCTCTTGCACTGCAGAACTGTGGTAGTAGAGATATCTAGAAAGTGTCGTGTGTTTGTCTTAGAGGAAGTTAAAGCTGTGTTCATACTGTTGTATTGCTCATCTTCATGTGGTAAAGAGCTGTGTTAAATGTTTCAGGTGTGTCTCATTGACCCGGGCTGCTTCAGAGAAATTGATGAGCTAATAAAAAAGGAAACAAAAGGCAAAGGGTCTTTGGAAGTACTCAATTTGAAAGATGTGGAAGAAGGAGATGAGAAATTTGAATGATATTCATCAGTCTCTTCAGCTATAAAACACTAAAGCATTTTCATTTCCCAGTTTTGTTTACTCTCTGGTCTGCCAAATACTTGCTCAAACTTTGATGTTTTCCATCTTTGTGTTAAACATATGCACAAAAAGACTTTCCTAAATAAGTGTTATAATGTGGGATTAATTTAGTTTTAATTATAAAGTGGGGTTTTAGGCAAAAATGAAAAATCCAAGATACAAAGTCCAGAGTAGCATTTTGTTGCTGTCTCAGGCCTTTGTAGCTTTCCACCATAAAAGTTATTAGATGCAACTCTTGTGGATAAAAACTTAAATTTTGTACAATAAGATATTCATGTCTGCATGACAATATGGGAGTATTTGGTGAAAAAGAAAGCATATAACAGCTTATTTCTACTTAATGAAATGTGTGTTTAGGGGTACTTATCATGGCCTAACATAAAGCTTGGATGATGACTTCCTGATTTTCTGAAAAACAGATGATGGCTGTGCAGGACTTAAATAATATCCATTGAACGTGCTGCCATAACCTAGATGATTATTGGTAAAAATAGTCACTTACTTCTAATTCTTAAAGTTTATAGTATATATTAATATAGCTGAAATTATATGTAACCAATAAAACCACTCTTTATTTTTATTAAACTATGGCTTGTGTTTCTAGACAGCTTCCTAACTCCCTTTCTTGTCTCTGCCTCTTGTCTGGTAGGGTTGGAGACTTCTTAGCAGGATTAAATAAGTCATTATGAGGAGAACCTAGAACAGGGCCTGTTCTGATAAACACCTGATAAATCTTCGTGATTTGGGATGTAATCGAACTTAATTATTTTAGTATGTAAATACTTACTTGGACAACATGTGAGTTTTTTAAAATCTTAACCTCAAAAGAGATATTCTAGAATATAAATTAGGGTTTCACTCAAAGTAAACATACAGATGTATTTTGTGGACAGAAGTTTTTAATTGAAAAAAGAGTTCTTAACTTGAACAGGTCCTGACTGGTTTTAAGCACGCAGAATTCACTGCTAATACAAGTTCTCAGAAAGCTCCCATTTTAAAATAACTTCAATTATGAAGTCAAAATTTTTTCTTGTAGTGTTAGAAGAAATATCCTTGTCTGATAACCTGGGAACACACACTTTGTGTTAACACTGAAATTGAACTACTGTTTTGATATAGTCCTTAAGGTCACTCCCTTATTGATTCCGTTTTACTTTATGCAAGTTTGTTGTTTTATAAAGATGATCCAAACTTGAAGTCTCAGGAAATAATTTTAACCAATGTAGTTTATTTCCAGCTTAAACTTTATTTCCATCTTAAACAGTTAAAACAATGTTTCAAGTTGAAAGTCCTAATTACTAAAGATGTTCAAAAGGTGCATCTTGAATAGGAAAAGATAAACACTACGACTTTGCTTTACGTTTTCTCATTCTCATTATTCATCTCTTCTAAAAAGCTGCAACTTCAAGAAATGTCAAATGTCGATCACATGTGAGTAAACATCTGAACCTATAAAAAATAAAAAAATTTTACCTTATATTAATCTCATTACTCAAAAGTAGTTAATTTTGGTGTGCGATCATCTTCCCAGTACCCCTACTAGATGGATTATTTTTTTCAAGTAATTTTATTGGGATTATAATGGTTTGTAACGTGTAATTTCAGGTGTACACTGTTGTCAATTCCTGAATACTGGGTTGGATTGTTTTAAGGATTGATGTGTTCATTTTGCTTATTCAGTGCAAGCTGTATTGTGTACTTTGGGTCAGAGTGACGTTTCAGAATTAACCCTTTTCTGTGAGCACAGCTCTTTCCTGTGAAGCTTCTCTTGTACCCATGCACAGTGATTTGCTCCAGCCTATGGAAGCCCGTCCACTTTGAAGTTTTCTCATAGGCCTTGATTTCACCCTACCTTGTATTATAGGGAGCTGCCTTCATACCTGTCTGGCGTGCTAGATTGTGAGCTCCTCCAGGCAGGAGATTAGCCATTTGTGTGCATCCCACCATGGTTTGGACCTAGTAGATTTGGAATAAATGTCTGTGGAGTAATAAACGTGCTATCTCAAATGAGGGCCCATGCCATCAGAAGTGAGGATGGGTGATGACAAATTTAACTGGCTAATGACTTTTTCATATCCATCATTAAAGCTGGAATAGAGGTTTTGTCAGCTAAGCCAGAGATTCCCACCCTTCATGCTGAACACATGCTGGTGTAGCCACTTGGTGGTTTCTGGTCTGCACAGATCCCTCAGCCCTCAGAGCATTTGTCTTTGCCTGCAAGGAGTCTCTCACGTTTGCCCCAGGGTGTCAGACACATGTCATATTCCATGGGCTGTGATGGGAGGAAATTGGGTAGCACTCATTGCTATAAGCAATAACCACACACACACAATTTTAACCTGCATGCTACTATCGAGCCTACATAATGAAGTCCCTATGATTTTGGTAGCAGTGACATTCCTTATTACCTTTATAGTTTTTTGTCTGCCTGCTCTTAGATTACTGAAATTCAAGGTATTGATTATTTGAAAATATTTTTCTGCTGCTGTAAGATGGAGGTGGTTGTGGATACATAGTTTGCCACTAACATCATTTAATGGCTGAGATGATGAAGGCCATTGATTTTCATCACATGTATATATCCATGTTGGTACTTAGAACATAAGGGTCTAAATGTAATTTTACAGCACCAATTCTGAGATTAAGGATAATCCTGACCTGAATCTTTATCAGCTTGACTAATCCAACTTCTGCTCAGGAACAGTTTCGCAAAACTGAGCACACTTGGTTGAATTGCCCAGGGCTCCTTCCAAACACCCCCAGAAGAGTCATCCATTTCACCAATTCCTAGTTGAGTTTCTACAGATTTTCAGTTGGCAGAGAATGGAGGTAAATTGAAGACAGCAGAGTCATTTTTACTGCAGAAAGGAGTAGATGTGTCTCCTACACTCAATACCATTCACATCTCAGGAGATTTTTCTATTTGGCGAGCCACTTGACTCCCAGAAGACTCATGAGTGGCACTTTTCCTGTGGTGGACAAGCATAGCTGATATGCTTTACAAGGGAAAAGAGCCACAGGCTTATTTCTTACTATCAGGCAGAGAGAATAGATCAAGACTAGGAATCTTGCATGTAATTAAGGTAAAATAGTTTGTGAATATAAAATTAAAACTTGGCAGACCATAGAAAGGTTTTGGACATACATTGGCATGACAAGAGGCAATAGTAAAGAAAGCATTTGTTAATGAAATTTGTGTAAAGAGAGAATTGCGTGAAGCTTGATTGATAACTGCCTGATTTTCTCAGAGACATATGGTGATTGTTCAGGAGTTCAGCTGTTTTACTGAATATGCTGCCATAATTAAGGTTTCATAATAGTATGTAATATTATTTAAAAAAGGACTTATCACTGCAATTTTGATTTTGCTTTGAAGTTAAAAACAGTATGGACATTACAACTATGTAAATAAAATTACCATGTTGCCAAATCAAGCAAGAGCAGCTAGATGGATCTTTTCCAGATATGGAGGGTATAACTTTAAATATCCATGAAACTCACTTTGGGGGCCCCTCTCAGAGACACAGACATCTTCCAGAGAGTGGGAACTGGTTAGAAAGAGGCCATTATGATTTTCATCAGGAAAGCTGAGTGAGCCTCTGGTATTAAGTGACATGGAAGAAAAGACAAACTGCTGGAGATTATGACCCCTCAACCCAAAGTCACAAGGGCGGTCAATCACGAGCGTTGATGTACCACAAAGCCGCTCCTCACAGGAGCAACATAGTGTGTTCCTGTGTCAGAGGGCCAGAGATTTATTTACAATAGTTCATCCCCCAAGCACCCTGGGGAAGCCCACTAGTTCTTAATAAAATGTTTATCCCCAAACTCCAAAATCCTTCTCAACAGTAGTCCCAAAGTTTATGTTTATGAAAGCAATAGCATAAAAGGTTTTCTTTGTTTTTTGTGGGGAAGATTGGCCCTGAGCTAACATCTATTGCCAATCTTCCTCTTTTTGCTTGAGGAATATTGTTGCTGAGCTAACATCTGTGCCAGTCTTCATCTATTTTGTGTGGGATGCTACCACAGCATGGCTTGACAAGCAGTGCTAGGTCTGAGCCTGGGGATCTGAACCTGTGAACCCTGGGCCGCCAAAGCAGAGCATGCACACTTAACCACTACAGCACTGGGTCAGGCCTGCATAACAGTTTTTAATAAAATGTTTAGCATAAGAATTTTTTATAAAATGTTTAGAAAATTTTAATAAAATCATTGCTCTCCCAACTGCCTGCTAGAGCAACTCCAAAATTACTACAAAATCACTTTGGCTGATGTTAAGAGTCTGGAAGAAAGCCTGGATAAAGACTGCCCAGGGCCAACCCAGTGGCACAGTGATTGTTTGCACGTTCCACTTCAGTGGCCCAGGATTCACCGATTTGGATCCCGGGTGTTGACCTACGCACTGCTTGTCAAACCACACTGTGGCAGGCATCCCACATATAAAGTAGAGGAAAATGGGCATGGATGTTAGCTCAGGGCCAGTCTTCCTCAGCAAAAAAACAGGAGGATGATTGGTGACAGGTGTTAGCTGAGGGCTAATCTTCCTCAAAAAAAAAAAAAAAAAGACTGCCCAGACAATTTTGAAAAAGATTAATCAAGAGGAAATTGTCTTGGGGCCAGCCCGGTGGCACAGCAGTTAAGAGCGCACGTTCCACTTTGGCGGCCTGGGCTTCGCTGGTTTGGATCCCACGTGCGGACGTGGCACCGCTTGGCAAGCCATGCTGTGGTAGGCGTCCCACATATAAAGTAGAGGAAGATGGACATGGATGTTAGCTCAGAGCCAGCCTTCCTCAGCAAAAAGAGGAGGATTGGCAGCAGTTAGCTCGGGGCTGATCTTCCTCAAAAAAAAAAAAAAAGAGGAAATTGTCTTACCAAATAATAAAACTTTCTGTAAAGCCACTATGACACTATGATCAAGGCAATATAGAATTGGCACAGAATAGACAAATCAATCAATGTAACAGAACAGAGCCCAGAGATGTGCGCCCAAGACCCAAAATAGATGAAAACGTAATATATGATAAATGCAGCTCTGGTAGGCAGAATAATGCCTCCACCCACCCACTCACTCAAAAGATGGCCATGCTCTACTCTCTGGAACCCCTGAATATATTTTCATACCTGGCAAAAGAAATGTTGCAGATGGACTTAAAGTTACCTTAAAATTGGGAGATTATCCTGGATTATCCAGGTGGTTGCAGTGTGATCACATGAGCCTTTAAAAATGGACCCACAAAGCAGAACAACTGGTCCAGAAAGATGAAACAGTAGAAGGGGCAGGAGAGATTTGAAGCATGAGAGGTACTCGACCCGCCGTTGCTGGCAGTGAAGATGGAGGAGTGGACCCTGAGCCAGAGAGCACAGGCAGCCTCCGGAAGCTGTGAACGACCCGCCGCTGACAGCCAAGGAAATGCAGACCTGAAAGGAGCTAAATTCTTTACCAACAACCTGAAAGAGTAAGGAAACGTTCTCTCCTGGAGCCCCCAGGACAGAACGTAGCCCTGCCCACCATTTGGTTTTAGCCCAGGGAGATGCACTAAACGGTGAGGTAACAAGTTTGTGCATTGGAAACTGCTAAGCTTGTGGTAATGTGTTATGCCAGAAATAGAAACTAAAGATTATGGATATTTCAATATGATGAGCAAAAAATGGTTGATTTGCTAAACGACATCGGGGTGATTGGCTGTGTATCTAATGCAGGCTCCTACATCATAACAGGAAGAAAATTAACCTTACATGAATTAAAGAACTAAGTGTAACATTAAACTGTGCGAGTGTTAGAAAATATAGGAAAATAGTTAACCTAACAGGAAAAGAGGCTTTCTTAAGGAAAATAGAAACCTAGAAATTATAAAGGAAATTACTAAGAGATTTAACTACATAAAAAGGTGAGATTTCTGAATGACAAAAGACACTTCAAGAAAGTTTAAAGAAAATATGGCTGGAAGAAAATACGTGCAGCATGTAAGATAGGCAGGATATGAACAAGGTGAGACAAACCAATAAAAAGGTCTTCTGCTCACCCCCAAGCTCTGGAACAAGGCATACATGAATTTTAAAATCTGCAAAACGAGAGTCAGCTTCTCTCAGAAAAATGCAAAATAATGAGAAATCATTTTCTGTCCATCATACTGAAGAAAAGGTAAAAAAAATAATTCTGACATTGGCAAGGATGTGGCAGTATAGACCCTTTCATGCATTTACTGAAGTATAGGTTGTGACAACCTTTTAAGAAAGCAATCTGGTGGTATTTTAAAAATTTTAAATATGTATGCCTTTTGATATAGAAATCTTACATTTAGGTATCTATCCTCCAGAAATAAAATTACCTAAATTCTAAGGATATACATACAATGATGTTTTCTGCTTGTAATAGTGAGAACTGAAAATAACCATCCATAGCAAATAGTTAAATAAGTTGAGATACCTCCTTATTGTAAAATAATAAGTAGTTTTTATAAATAAGACATATTTACCTGTGTCCTGTGTAATATTCCATAATATCCATGATAATAAACAGTGGAGGCAGGTGGGAGGCGGTGGGAGAGGGAAGCAAATCATGGAGTAATGTATTATGCTATGATCCTATTTTTGTACCTTTTTCAGAGAAAAACCCCTAAATATGTATGTATAGATTGATGTCTATTTGAAAGAGCATGGGGGAATCTGTGGAAAGACACATCTGACTCTTACACAGGTGTATCACAGGCAGTGTGATTACTTTTGAAATTAAAAAGTAACAGATTTTCAAAAGTGTAAGAAATAAAAATAAGAAATAAAAATCAGAGCAGAAGTAAATGAAATAGTGACTAAAAAAAATCAATGAAACCAAGAGCTGGTTTTTTGAAAAGATAAAATTGACAAACCTTTAGCTAGCCTCGCCAAGAAAAAAAGAGAGAAGGCTCAAATAAATAAAAATCAGAAATCAAAGAGGAGAAATTACAACAGACACCTCAGAAATACAAAAGAAAATACTAATTTTTAAACTGTCGTGTCTTGAATACTACTGGACTCAAATTTTAAGGAAATTAAATCATGAAAACGTTCAATTTATAAAAATAAATTGGAGGGGGACAACTCTTCATGGAATAAAATGATTCACCACAAAAAGAATTTTCTTTAATAAACTTTTTGGTAAATTTAAATTAACATTCAATCTTTATTCTTATCAAGGTTCATTTTCAAGGATGTCTTCTGCTCTGCCCTTTGGAAATTGTGGGAGACTTCCCTAGTTCTGGGAACTTGAGGTCTTAAACTCTGTCACTCACGTAACGAGGACCTTACCAGGCAACCCTGACCCTAAGAGCTATGAATGAGTTGTTCCACGTTGTGGTCTCCCACCTTCCTCAGGCACTAAGGAAGCATTTGATTTAGTAGCTACTTAGGACAGCGGGCAGGGAAGCATGAGGAGGATTTAAAACAAACAAAAGCAGAGACAGGAACGGGTGGAGGCTCCCGATGAAGAGAGAAGATAGGAGGGTTTCAAGCATAGCGGTTACTTCTTGCCTTAGTTCATCTCCCTGGGGCAGACAAAATATGTTGGCCCCAACTTTTGTCCATGTACTTCTCCTCCTAGGCTGGGTCCTGGGGCCCAGGGACTTGGTGCCAGTGAAACAACTGTCCCATTTTTTTGTCCTTGAGTCTCATGGCATGGATCTCAGATTTAAGCTCTTTTAATCAGTCTTCAAATGTTTTGCCTGTTTCCAAATAATCCCTAGTGTGTAGTAAACCACAGATGGGCAAATGAGCAGGGCATCATATGCAAACATTTTGGGAGCGACCCATTTTACATCATTTTCCATTTTCCATCATGACCCAGCATATGTGTACATATATCCTTAAGATGCAGGTTTTTCCCAGAAAAAAATACCCTTGCTGCATACAATGTGCCTATTGTCTATTTTATTAGTTTTCTTTTTTCTTTTTTTATTGTTTTTTCATGCAGGCCATGACCCGCAGTTTGAAAACACTGCTCTGTGTGACATCATCCCAGATAATGAGCAAAAGCTTTTGGGAAGGATTATGGTTTTTCCATTGCCCTTTGGCTTTAGAAGTGATACTTTAACAAAGTATCTTCCCCTCCGTTCCTCTCTCCTCCTCTGACATTGACACAGAGGGAGTCCCACACCTGTGCACTCACTCTAACTGAGCACCTGCACTCAAAGCCAGGCATTTTTACACCAGACCTACCCAACGGGCAAACCATGTGATTAGTGTTCCTAACCCTTCCTGCCCTGAGACCCAAGACTTCAGAGGTCAACTCCTAACAGGTCCGTTGCATGACAAATGGCTTTTGCAAAACTCTGCCTCTGTCTTTAGATCTCCAAGGAGAGTCTCTTTAGGCCCATATCTCCCAAATCCAACCTCATGCATGCTCTATCTGATGCTCAGATGCCTCACCTTTAAAATGGAGAAAAATACCTCATCTATCTCACAGGGTGAGGTTTCAATGACATCACTGCCTAACAGGACTTCAAAATTAGACTCACAGTATCTCCAAATTGCTCATTCTAAAGAGAAATGCCAGCCATCCACACAGGACCCATCCACACAGAACATGCTGACTTATGAATGAAAGCCAAAGGGACTTGCAGAACTTTAAGGTGTGTTCCCTGGAACTTTAAGGACACAGACATTGATGCTTGCCTCTTGTCTCAAAAAGCCGAAAGGCGAAAAGCTGAGAGCAGAGCAGAGAGGGAGAAATTTAGTCGAGCAAGGTGCTCTCCCACTCAGGGTGGGGCAAGGGTGGGTGTTCCCTTGGGCCAGAGTGGACACCAAGGAAGCTCAAAAGGATGTTGACCCACACCATCTGTAAAGACCCCACCCAAGAGCTAGGTACCACCAACTGCCAGAAGCAAAGCTGAGAAGGAAGCTGGACCCTGCCAGCTGAGGGGCACTTGCATAAGGGAACTATGCGTTAGGAACCCCATAGGGTGGTGAGCAGAAAACCCACAAAAGCACCCGACAGTACAGTGAGCCAACACTCAGGATCTGCCACCAGCAGGAGATACTGAGGTCTTGTAACAACTGTGCAGTCAAGTAAACCCTCTTCACTCCCTGTACGATTCTTGCTCCGTTCCTTCCCTTCAGCAGAGCAAGTGGGAGAGGAGGCAGGCTGAGGAGAAACTGGACGCTGTTGCCTTTGCCACCAAGACCAGCTTCTGGGTCCAGATCAGGCAGGGAGCCAGGGGAAAGGGGAGGACCTTTACTGTGCTCACTTCCTTGTTTGTGAAACGGGTGGGGATCAATATCAGCAACCTCAAAGAGATGAGGGTGAAATGAGGTCATATATGTGATGTGCTTAAAGCAGTGCCGGGAGTGAGCCCAGGGCCCAGGGCAGAATACCAAACCCACAGGCCAGTAACTCCATGTGACTCTTCTTTCAGCTTCTCTGGCTTTTTGTAGGTCTTGTCTCAGAAGATGAGCTTCTTTGGTTCTGTTCAAAGACAACATGCCTGAAATGAAGCGGAAACACAGCCCAGCAGTTCTTGTTCAGAGGGGGCCTCATCCCAGGCTCACTGGTCTGGTGCCCACTGAACAGGGCAGGCCCCTGGTCCTGGCCCAGAGACTCCATGCAGCCAGAGCATGGGCACATGTGCACTGCAGACAATGTGGAGCCAGCTGACAGGAGCCACCCCTGGTTTGGCCTTGCCTTCTCTCTAACTCCTCCCACTGCCCACTTTCCCACTGATGGAACCTGACAGGTCTTCAAGCCTCTTGGACTCAGATAACTTCCCACTCCCATCCTTTGGAGTCTGGTGTAACTCGCTTCAAGATTCAAATCCAAATCAACATGGCTAGTAACCAAAGGAGTCCAAAAGTGTGGCCTGGATTTTTCAATCCAGCTGGTTGGAGGGTGATGCCAAGACAAGGTCTCCACCCCTCACCAACCGCATCTCAGATAAATGTCTAAGAAAAAGGTACTTTAGGACTCAGGAACATCCCAACCCCACAACACTATGACAGCAACAACAGCAACAGCAGTCCCCAGGCAAAGAGAGAGAGCCCTGAAAATCAAATACCATTTCATTCCATTGCAAGTTTGTCACACAAAATCAAAAATGGCGAAGGCTCAGGGAGTGTTCTGATCAAAGGAGTTGGTAGAGACAGGACAACTGGATGCAATGAGTGGTGGCGGACTGGATCCCAGAAGAGAAAAGCTGTAAACAACGTTATGGGGCCATCTCACAGAATTTTAATATGGGCTATAGAGTAGACAACAGTTTTGTATCAATGTTCAATTTCCTCAGTTTAAGTGTTGTGCTGTGGTTATGTAAGACAATGCCCTTATTCGTAGGAAATACTCACAGAAATCCTTGGAGCAAAGGGGGATGATGCCAATTACTGAAATGGTTCAGAAAAAATTATGCACTATGCACACACATACACATATACTCAGATAAAGCAAGTGGGCCAAAGATATACAGTTCTTTGTGCTATTCTGGCAGTTTTTCTGTAAATTTGAAAGTACATCAAGATAGAAAATCACAGTAAAGTGTGTCAGTGTCTAGATAAATTTTCTAAGGTCAAGGAAGTAGGAACCCTGCCTCACAGATGTCACCGGCACTCCCAGGTGAGATGGGCTACAGAAGATTCCAACCTCATGGGGCTTCTTGAGCCTCCGCCTGCTGCAGTGCCTGCCACAGGTGACAACCAGGGCAGAAGCTGACAGGCCTTTTCCCTCACCTGCGATCAGACCCTTGACCAGGTTAGTCAGTGCGCTCTCAGCCCCCCGCAGTTTCTTCTCAACCAGCCCCATCCTTCCTTGGTTTTCAGAGTGGTAAGCCCCAGGAGCCATCACTTCTGCTCAGTCTCAGCCATGCTCTCAGCCTCGGCCAAGCTCTGCCAGCAGCTCCACTGCCTCCTGGGAGTCCAGCTGAGGCAACAGACCTGGTGCGTGTCCGGAGCAACCCCCAGCAGCAGCATCACCTGGAAATTTATTAGGTATGCACATTCTCAGGCCCCAACCCAGATCACCTGAATCAGAAATTCTAGAGTTAGGGCCAGGAATCTGCCTTTTAACCAGCCCTCTGGGGGATTCTGATGCACACTCAAGTTTAAGAGCCACTGCTCTGCTAAATGGAGGCTGTGTTAAAGGCAAAAAATTAGGGCTCATTTTCTGTCCAGTTTCCTTAAATATTAAGAGAAGGAAGGCCTAGAAACAATCAAACTTCTCTAGAGCATTCACTGTGAATAGCAATTGAGTAAGGTGGGGAGAGGAGGAAAGGTATGTAGGGTGAGCAGCACTTATATCTTCCTCCTCTGCTTCCACAGAGGGAGGGAACTTTCATGCTCTTTCCAGAGAAAAGTGTTGCAGGAACATTTCCAGCCTTTCTCACTCCTCCCCAGAGGGATGAGGGAACACCTGGCTGGTGAGTTGAGGAGGAGGGTTGGCCCCTTTCTGGGCACTCTCTCCTTCAGATCTGCCTGACCAGTGACAGGTGTGCCCCTCATGGGTCATGCATGTGGCAAGCTTAGCTGATCCAAGGCTGACCAAGTCTGGAGAGCCTGTAATGCGGGAAGAGTTGAAGAGCCTGGCTAAGCTGGGTCCTTGACTACGACCTCTCTCAGGTACGAATCTGATTTTTGATCTCCAGGTCTATCTGTTATTTAGTTCTAAACTTGAGAGGCAAAAGAGGAAAGATTTTACTGGACACATAAGACCCAACCAGGAGGTGAAGAGGATGACTGAGAAGTGGTTTTGGCTAGTCCTCTTTGGAGGAGACAGAAGAAGCAGAGGGCTTTGAGTCTGCAATCCTGCCTCAGAACAAGGGAGAAAAGAGTGAGATGCCAGCATTTAGGGGGACGCTAAGGACACCAGGCCACATGTCCGGCCATAATCTTCCATGGCCTTTTTCCTATGTGTGGTAAAGTACAAATAACATAAATTTTACCATTTTAGCCATTTTAAAGTGTACAACTTAGTGACAGTAAGTACATTAAATACTATGTTATACAACTATCACCATATCTAGTTCGAGAAATTTTCATCATCCCAAGAGGAAACCCTGTACCCATTAGCAGTCATCCTCTCCCCCCACTTCCGGCTCCTGGAAACCACTAATGTACTGTGTCTATGCATTTGCCTGTTGTAGATATTTCATATAAGGGAATCATGTAATATGTGGCCTTTTGTATCTGACTTCTTTCGCATAGCATAATGTTTTCAGTGTTCATCCACATTGTAGCAGATATCAGTAGTTCATTCCTTTTTGTGGCTGCATATTCCATTCTATGGATAGATCACATTTTGTTTGTCCATTCATCAGTTGATGGACATTTGGGTTGTTTCCTCCTTTTGGCTATTCTGAATAGTACTGCCACAAACATTCATATACAAGTTTTTGTTTGACCATCTATTTTCAGTTCTTTTAGGTGTATACCTAGGGGTGGAATTACTGGGTGTTATGAACTGAATTGTGTCCCCCCAAAAATGCGTGATTGAAGTCCTAACCCCTAGTCCCTCAGCATGTGACTGTATTTGGAGATAGGGTCTTTAAAGAAGTAATTAGGTTAAAGTAAGTTCATTAGAGTGGGCCCTAATCCAATAGGACTGTCCTTATAAAAAGAGGAAATTTGGACACAGACATGTATAGAAGGAAGACCATGAGGACACAGGGAGAAGGTGGCTATCTACAAGCCAAGGAGAGAGGCCTCAGAAGAAACCAACCCTGCCAACACCGTGATCTTGGACTTCTAGGCTCCAGACTATGAGAAAATACATTTCTGTTGTTTAAGCAACTCGGTCTCTGGTACTTTGTTATGGCAGCCTGAGCAAACTAATACACTGGGTCATGTGATAATTCTATATTTAATTCATTGAGGAACTGCCAGACCATTTTCTTCAATGGCTTTTTGATGGGTGAAATACAGAGTATTTCAGGGGAAGTTGGAGAAATGTCCCTGATGGAACTGGGGACTTCCTCTTTGGCCACAAGCAAGAGGTTACCTCTAAGGCTCTCAATCAGCAGTATCGCAGGTACTTTGCATCTCAGAGGAGGAGTGACATTGGGAGGGAGGAGCTGTCACTCATGGAAGCCTTCTTGGTCTGCTGGGTTTCAGCTTCCACCTAGAAGAGCTATCTGTCCAACTGGTCTCAGGCTCTCTCCACCTCTTCCCCAAGCTGCTTCTGGAGACCAACCTCTGACGTTCCAGCTACCAAGTCAATGAGAGCGAGGGCATTGCAGAACTGGTACCCCTTCATACCACAGATCAGTAGCCCAGGTGGAACCGAGTCAAGCTCAGTCAGACTGCACTTCCACAACGTGTGCTGCATTGCCTTCTGTGACAGAAAGTCACTTGCAGATGGGCCTCATGTCTTGAATTTGAGTGACTGCCAAGTTCTGCGCTATTGTGGAAACAGAGGGTAGGCAAGTTTCCCGCCCCTTTTAGACAGACGTTGATGGACTGTGGCCAGAGGTGAGCCATAGCTTGAACCTCAGACTTCTAGCCGATAAAATGTGCCCACCCTATAGAGTGGATGTGAGGATCAGACACAAACAAGGATATGGACGTGTCCAAGAGGCAGGTCTCTCTCTGTTCTGGTAATCACCACAATGCCTCTGCCAACTGAGGCTCCAGAGAGGACAGGGCTTAGCATGGTAAGCACTTGATAAGTCAATGGATGACTCAGTGAATGTCACTTGGACCATGCATCCATCTCCTGTTTCCTCATAGGTTATGACAATCTAACTCCCTATTGGGTTGGGTTTTGAAACTGTCAGAAACACTTTGATTTGATCTAAACTTGTAACTATCTGCAAAAGAGAAGCTGTTAATTATAACAGTACTCTTGGAACTAAAAGCTACTCTGGGGTTTTTATAGTTTTTTGCAGATGAAAAACCCAGAAAGGCAGGGCAAAAAGTTTTCATTTAGAATGTCCATTTAATATCAATGAATAGGGAACCATTATCATTTACTGCCCTAGTCAACTACTGTGTCTTTCTACAATTATCTAAAACACTTTTTGAAAACTTTGACTTTCATAAGACTTTATTTAAATGTTTAAAATTCTATAAAGCTCTGTGCTAAAACAATTTGACAGTAAGAGCCTTTATCTCTTTACATTAGATGGAAGGAAACACAACAGAGGAAACCACGGAACATAATTAAGTTTGGTCTTACTTGGGACCCTCTCTTGAAATTAAATTATCGGCTAGCCCAAGCTCTTGGTAGAGTTTAGAAGCTTGTAGATTTCATTTTCTTAGCACAAACTAAGTCATTTTACAGCACAGCATCTGAATGAACAAGCACATTGGGGTCAAAATGACATGATTCAGAATTTCCTTTTCTTTAAAGATGATTCCCTTCTTAAAGGGAGACCCATATTTCTGATCTGCTGTTTTCCTTTTTAAAACACAGGGCTTCCATCATTTTGTTTCTACATAGTCATACTGTGTTACTTTTGGCCAAAAATTATTACCAGGCCATTAGAAGAAAGGAAGTATCTTCAAGGTAAACTGCTGTGTTAGAGTAGGTTTCCGAGTGGGAAGACATTTAACATTTCAGAAGACATTTCAGTTTTTAAAATTGGTCCTTGTCCTTCAGGAATAGCAAGCAAAGGGTGAAGAGACACAGTCTAGTGCAAAACATAGATTTTCTAAAGAGAATTAACTCACTTCTTTCTGAACCTTCATTTTCTTGGCCTGTGTTTTTATTTGCTGCATCTCAATGGAGTCTGTGTTCCTCTTCCTCATAAAGAAATTGTGATTTCCAATACACACTTGCAGCACCTGTGACACGCAGAACGTGCAGCTATTCACCTGTTATCCAACTCTCTGCCTTAGGACATCGATGACCTGGAACAAATAAACAGCCAGTTATTTACCAGCAAAATGGGTTTATCCAGGAATAGCAAAGGATTATAATTTGGGACATTCGGTCTGTGATGAACTATAGTCAAGTCAGAGAAACAAAGGAAAGGACCATTCTCTTATGAAGTTAGAAGGGTTTGTTATAAACCAAGAGTCCACTGGAGGAAACTGGGAGTTCCCATTATAGTGGCTTCATCGGCTGGGTTATGGCGGTCTCTCATTGGCTGAGCTGTTGCTGGGCAAGGAGGAATTTCTTCTTTCTGCTGGGGTAATAAAGTAGTATCACTTCCTGTCAGAGATATAAAATATGTGTCTTCCTATTGGAGTCTCTGGTGTAAGTTGAGTGGCGTGTGCATTTGAGTTCTCTCTTCTGGCCATCAGACTCCATTTTAAATGAGGTTTCTATTTATTAATTTCCACAACATCTAGCACCCCACGTTTGCTTCCTGCCCCTCTCTCAAAAGCCACAATGCGGGGGCAGAAGGGCAGGCAGGGCCAACAGGTAATTTGCCATTTCTGTTGACTTCACACCATAATACCCCAAAGGGTTCATGAGTCTCTTACAGTCTTGAATGTGTTTACAGGAAAACACTTCCCTTTTCAAACGACCAAAGAACATCAAATGACATTTCTCTCTCTCTCTCTTAGACTCCTTTATTATTTTACGAATTCATTGCAGCAGTTCCATTTTCTGATTACAGCTCTCAAATAAGAATTCAGTCCATTTCCAAGGTTTGCAAATCATAGTAAGTGTACCCAAGCTCTTCAGAGAGACTGTGCTGAGCAATTTCTTTACCAAATTGTGCCCAGACAAAGAATGAATACAGCCGAATTTTCCCTGCACGTTTTGTGAATTCAGTGTCTTCTATTAGTACATAACACATGGCAATTGTGTGTCACGAGTAGTTTTCGGATATCATTTTATTTACCCTGTCTACAAAGTAGTCCTGGTTTTGTACATCCTTCTCAGGCGGAGAACGTGAACTTAATGGCTTGGGGGTACAATTGCATTTCAAGGCCCAGAATTTAGGTATAAATGTTTCCCTTAGGGGATTACAATTTTATTTTTAGAACACTAACTCAGTAAGTGATGTGGCAGACATGGGCTGACCAGTTCATTCACCTTCATTTGTGAAGAGAAGAATTTAAAAACTTTAGTTTCGGGGTGGGCCCCGTGGCACAGCGGTTGAGTTCGCACATTCCGCTTTGGTGGCCTGAGGTTCGCTGGTTGGGATCCCGGATGTGGACCTACACACCGCTTGTCAAGCCATGTTGTGGCAGGCGTCCCACATATAAAAATGTAGAGGAAGATGGGCATGGATGTCAGCTCAGGGCCAGTCTTCCTCAGCAAAAAAAAGAGGAGGACTTGCAGCAGATGTTAGCTCAGGGCTAATCTTCCTCAAAAAAAATTTTTTTAAATAAATAAATAAAACAAAAACTTCAGCTTTTTTGTAAAGTGGTGTAATAGTCACCTGAAAATGAAAAGAAGGAGTAGGGGAATTAAATGAGATTTTAAAAGTTACTAAAAGAAGCCCAAACCTTTTGACAAATGAGGTTTTGAAAGCGAGAAAGGGAGAGAAAAGTTTCATTCCTGTTTGCTGCAAAGGAGCACCCCACCAGGCTGCCACATGTGGTTGCACAGGCTGAGCACTGCACAATTCCCTGGGTGGGGTCACATCATCTACTCTTGCAGTGCAACGGCCCTGGCTACCGAGATCACTCTTTATGGCAATAAAAAGCATCTTCTTACACTTAACTTTTTATTAAGCATTAAAGTATTTTGTATCTGAAGGTAAGAAGAGCTAAATAAATCCCACTTTATGCAGGCAAAAAGCTTTTTATTACAGTTTTTTTTAATCCTAAAAAGTTTGTTTGACAGAAGGACTCCAATCTAAATAACTAAACAGACATGAAGAAATAAAGAAAAAAATACCCTTTCAGCATTAGGAATTTTATTTGTACGATAGTGTTTGTTGATCACCCACCAGGTGCAGGGCATTATGCTATGGGCTTTGTTCATGACTCTGGCTTTTCCAGATCAGCAGTTCTACAAGTGTGATCCCCAGGACAGCAGCATTACAGTCTGCTGGAAACTTGTTAATAATGCACATTCTTGAGCCTCACTCCGGACCGAATGAATCAGAGACTCGGGGGTGGGGCCCAGCAATCTGTGTTTCAAGAAACTCTCCAGGTGATTCTGATGCACACTGAAGTCTGAGGACCGTTATTCGAGTTCATAAATCAATATTTTAAGCTAAGAGCAGGCATTTAGATAGTTCAAATGTACATGAAGCACATGAAGCAGTCTTTCAGCCAGCAAGCTTTCTGCAACAAATTTTCTAGAAACATGACGACCCTTTGGGAGGCCAAAAAGGAATAAAAAGAAAATATCAAGCAGACCTGTTTTAAAGTACTGTGGGAGTAGGAAAAGCCCAGAATCTGTTCAAAGCAGATTTGGATAAACAGGAATTTAAATCTTACTAGCTGTGTGAACTTGGTGCGCAGCAGGCACGTTTTCAGGGCGTCTGCGCATCTTGTGGTCCTTCCATTGCTTGTGCAGAATCTGTGTCTCAGGCTTTCTACACGTCGAGACACTTTTGCAACCGTGTTTGTGCGCCTGACTCCAGGACCTACTAGGAAGATATGGTTGTCTCTCTAAGGAGTTTAGAATCAGAACTGAGCAACAATCACGGGTTTTTGCAGGTGGCTGGACTTGTAATATACAACTTCAGGAGCTGTGGGGCAGCCATGGTTCTCTACAGAGATGAAGATGCCAAGAAAAAGAACCTGTTTTGCTGGCAGAGAGAAAGATGAATCAGGGCCATGTTTCCTAGGTTCCCAGCTCTTTCTTGATCCAGGCTCAATACCTTCCTGAGTCTAGTGTCAAGTCTGCTCTTGGGTTGATAAGACATCCTTGGATCCTTAAAATGATCCTCCTTGGTCCTCTCTTTTTTTCTTTACAAAGTAGAGTTCAGGGCCGGCCGGTGGCATAGCGATTAAGTTCATGCACTTCAGTTTGGCGCCCGGGATTCGCCAGTTCGGATCCCAGGCATGGACCTACACACCGCTTACCAAACCATGTTGTGGCAGGCGTCCCACATGTATGAGGCCAATCTGCCTCAGCAAAAAGAGGATGATTGGTGGCAGATGTTAGCTCAGGGCTGATGTTCCTCAAAAAAATAAAAAAATAAAAAAAGTAGAGCTCAAGTTGATTTTGTGACTCACAACCAGCAAGTCTTTGCTAAGACATTTGAGCAACTTATCTAATCTCCTGAAACCTCAATGTCTATTTGTGAAAGGAGGTGTGTAATATCTACCTCATACCTTATCTTGGTTGATGACAATCTAAATGAGATAATGTACATGAAATACTTAAAACAATGTCTAGCACACAGTGGGCTCAGTAAAGTTGCCCCTCCAAGTCTTAAGAGTGAGCTCTGTACTTCCCTCTCTGCTCTCAGGCAGAAGGAGCAGGGTGTCTCCTATGACTATTACCCAGTCTCTGCTCGCTGACCTGAAGCCTGGGCGTCCACAGATAACTTGTTCTGATGGCAAGGAAATGATGACAAGGTGCCTTTCTGTGATTTCAGTATCTGAAGCTGATGTGCTTTCAGAATGCTTCTTTCCTTTCCTAAGATCAGTCTTCCTGGGTATCCTAGAACAACCCCTTAAAATGACAAAGACAGAGCTTTTTCTTCCTTGATTTGAAACAAATCAATGGATAGCACCAGATGCTGAGGATACAGCGGCAAGAAAGACACAGTTTATGCCCTCAAGGACCCCACAGATGATAAGGGGATGCGTCTAAAACACATCATCACATGGCAGCGAGAGACACAGGTTTCACTGCGTGACGCTCAAGTCCGTTCTACCCGCGCTCATTCCAGGGCCTCTACCGCCAGACTCCTCCTAACTGAGTCCAAACATCCAAACTCTGAGCAGCTTCAAAGAAAAATAAACTGCCCAAAAGGAACTGTTGTAAAATTTCAAGTTGACTAAAATGTACATTTATTACTGACAAAAGCTTTTGGGGTTTTTTTGTTGAGAAACCCTGGCTCAGACTCTCACTCTCCGTCAAACAGCGGGCCCAGCTGGACGAGTGGCAAATGCCCATCCCAATGAGAGCTGTCTCCACTACCAGAAGAGTAGCAACGAGTGCTGTCGTCCCAGAACATCAGCCCCGCCTTCCGGCCACTTCACCGCAAGGGAGGTGGGCGTGCGGGCTGGAGAGGGTCCCAGGGTCAGAGGTCAGGTTCCCGCACTGCCTCTGCCAACCACCAGCCTTGGTATCTCACTTCCCATGGCGCATTCTCAGTTGCCTCCCTGGTGATGGAGATTAGGGTCTCCAGATTACCTCACAGAGTTTTGGTGATCACAAAAAACAATGTTATGTGAAAACCCTTTGACCTTAGTAGAGTACTAAGCTCATAGTACTCTATTGGTTGGTAATAATTTATGAGCCCTTTTAGCCTCTGTGGCACTTGTCACAGCAGACAGAGAATGACCACACAGCATGAAACGTGGCAGTTACCCAGCACTGAGATGGACCTTCCGTTCCCAGGCCCTCAGGAATCCACTGGGCTAGTCAACACTGAGTGCCCCTGGAGAAGGCTCCTGCAGTCTTCAGCCCACCCGTAAAGCCACCTTTAAAGGCCTCCTACACACTTTTTTCATGATCAGTGTTCATTTTTTTCTTCCAGTTTTATTGAGATGCAATTGACATACAGCATGATATAAGTTTAAGGTGTACAGAATAATGATTTAGCTTGCATTTATTGTGAAATGATTACCACAATAAGTTTAGTTAACATCCATCATCTCATACAGATATAAAAAAAAGATAAAGAAAAAACTGGTTTTCTTTCCTTGTGATGAGAACTCTTGAAATCTCCTTTCTTAACTTTCATATATATCACACAGCAGTGCTAACTATACTCATCATATTGAACATTACATCTCAATGTAATAAATAAATGCAAATAAATATACTTCTGGAAGTATCTTTCAGATCCACTCTATGCCTTAATGACCAAAATGAATAGCGAATTATCCATATAGTGTATTAAGCATCTGGAATGGACCCATATGTGTATGTTACTCAAATGTGTGTCATGTAATATTCATTCAGATTTATAAAGCTAGTAGTGTAATACTGTCAAAAACACATATTTGAAATTAGGGTGTCACCTCCTCAGACAGAGTGCTAAAAGGCCCTTACCTCCCTCATAGGAAACTAATATGTGTATTACCTCAAGATAAGAATGCAACTCAATTTTGTGATAATTTTATCACATTATTTTTCTCTTAGCTATACTTTGTGTGTGTGTGTGCGTGTGTGTGTGTGTGTGTGTGTGTGAGGAAGGTTTTCCCAGAGCTAACATCTGTACCACTCTTCCTCTCTATTGTATGTGGGATGCTGCCACAGCATGGTTTTATAAGCAGTGTGTAGGTCTGTGCCTGGGATCCGAACCCACGAACCCCAGGCTGCTGAAATGGAGTGCATGAACTTAACCACTACGCCACTAGGCCAGCCCCTATCACACTTTTATTTTAAGCTACAACTCCTGAATTCTGTACCTGTGCCATTAGTTTTTAAAATCTAACTTCGACTACTTACATTGATCTCCACTGATTTTCACCTTGTTGGTCTCAACCTATCAGTCTTCATTATTCATTCATTCTACAAATACTGTTTGAGTCACTGTTCTAGGTACTGAGGACACAACAGTGAACAAAAGACAAATTTTTCTGCCCTAAGAAAGGAAGACAAACAAATAACAGTATAAATATGGTATGTTAGCTACTGATATGTGCTAAAAGTGCTCACTCAAATTCCAGAGTTTATATTCATGCACAACCTGCCAGCAGAAGTCCAGGCCCTGCCTGGGACAGTGCTGACCTCACACGTCCAGGGCCCAGCACATGGGGTGAGAACAAGGCCATCGCCTGGTTTTACATTACTGGTGCTGCAAACTTTCTCTTAGGTTTGAAAGAGATGCATTTTACAGATAAAGCAGTGAAGGCAGTTGGAGACTCCTCTGCCTCTCAAATGGGTGCAAACATGTCCACAGGCCAAACCACGTTTCTCTGTGCCCCATGGTTTCTTCTTTTCAATAAAAATTTTAAAAATATTTTTTAATTTTAATAGAAATAATAGACTAAGAAGATTAGACAAATCCTACAAATGAAAACAACTAGAAAAGCTAGATGAAATAGAACATATCTATTAGAAGGCCTTATAGAGCTACTGAGTAGTGAAGAATTAATTCCAACATATCAGAGAAGAGAAAACCTGGAGACCTGAGTCCAGAATCTGTGGCTGCTTTTGCCTTAGAGTCACCTGCCTTTTCCATAAAAGGTGCCAGAGAATATGAGAAGCTGAGCAGAGCTTTGATAGATTCCTGGGTCTAGGGGGAAAAGTTGTTCAGGGCTTCCCAAGAAGGAAGGTCTCCGGCAAATGCACCAGGTTTTTAGAGGGAATCTTCAGGCTACACTCTAGAAAAGAATGCAAAGTGGAAACTGGAAATTGCACAGCCCTCACAGGAACTGCAATTAGCTCCCTTCTTGATTGCATTAAGATGAGAGAGAATTGCTAGTATGCACAGTCCAGCTGCCTCTCAGAAGCAAAAGGAAATCCTCCTTGCAGAGAAATACAAATTAAAACCATATGCTAACATAACAACAGAACAGCTAAAATAAAAAGACAGACAACATCAAGTACTGGTGAAGATGTGGAGCAACTGGAACTCCCATACACTACTAGTGGGAGTGTAAAGTTGTACAACCGCCTTGGAAAATTTTATTTGGGCAGTATCTACTAAAATTGAGTGTATACTATAGTACCCAGAATTTTCACTTTTAAGTATGCCCTAGAATGAGCACCTAGAAATGAGTATATACATTCACCAAAAGACATATTCAAAGAAGTTCATAGCAGCATCTCATGAGTCTCCAATCAGAAATAATCAAATATCCATCACTAGTATAATGGATAAACTGTGGTATATTTACACAATGGAATGCTAGATAGCAGTGTCAACAAATGAACTACAACTACACGCAACATCACGGTGAAAGGAGCCATTTGTGCTTTATTTTAATTTATATTAATTCATTCAATAGTACCAAATCAGGAAAATGTGTTGTATTAAAAATCAGGATATTTGTTACCCTTCGTGGGATAGTGACTGGAAGGGGACATGAGAGGGTTTCTGGGGTTCTGGACATGTTTTGGTTCTTGAGCAGCTGGTTACATGGGTGTGTTCACTCAGTGAAAATTGATCAAGCAGTCCCTTATGACTTGTGTACTTTCCTGTATGTATGTTATGCTTCAATAAAAAGTTAACATTATAAAGAAACGTTGCTAGATAGATAACAAAGTTATCAGACATAGACAAAGACCTTAGAATAGATTAATGTTCAAAGAATTCAAAGACTCGCTTGAAAACTTTGAGAGAGAACTGGAAGTATAAAAAAAGAACCAAATGGAAGTACTGGGAAAAAAGAAGGACTGAAATTAAGAATGCAATGCATGAGTTTAGTAATAGATTAAACACAGATCAAGAGAGAATCAGGAAACTGAGTTATAGGTAAATGGAAAATATCAGGCTGAATTATATATTGTAAAGTAAAGGAAGCTAGATGCAAAAGGATATACAGTATTTGATTCCATTTATATAATATTCAAAATCAGGCAAAACTAATCCAAGAAGTCAGGATAGAGGTTGGTTACCTTCAGGAAGTAGGAAGGATGCAGTGATCAGAAGGGGACAGGAGGGGAGAGCACGGAGGCTGAGAATGCTGCATTCCTTTACTTGGTGGCAGTTACTCACTTTGTGATAATTCATCAAGCAGAACACCTATGATTTGTGTTCTTTTATGTATGTAACTTCTCATATAGAAGTTTAAACCTTTAATTTAAAAGTTTTAAAAGATTTTTTTAAATTCCAAAGGGCATAAAGTGAAAATTTCTTTTCTACTGACCCCCAGACAACTCTGTACCCCTTCCAGGAAGCAACCAATTTATTAGTTTCCCATATATCCTACTTTAAAAAAAAAAAGGAAGCTCCATACAGCCCGTTTCCTCATTGTTTGTTTGTACTGCCATAACAAAATACTACATCCTGGGTGGCTTAAACTTTGTAAATGTATTTGCTCACAGTTCTGGAGACCAGAAGTCCAAGATCAGTCTTGGCAGGCTTTGTTTCTTCTGAGGCTTTGCTCCTTGGTTTGTAGATGGCCGCCTTCTTACTTTATATTTATATGCTCTTTTCTCTGTGCATGTGCATATCTGTGTCCTAATCTCCTCTTTTTATAAGGACACCAGTCATATTGGATTTATAGCCCACTCATATAACATTGTTTTACCTTAATTACATCTTTAAAGGGATTATCTCCAAATACAGTGACATACTGAATACTGGGTGTTAGGACTTCAATATATAAATTGGGGGAGACACAATTCAGCCTATAACATTCTGACCTCTCGAGTCCTCAAATTCATGTCCTTCTCATGTGCAAAATACATTTACTCCCATCCCAACAGCCCAAAGTCTTAACTCATTCCAGCATCAACTGTAAGTCCAAAATCTCATCCAAATATCATTTAAGTCAAGGGCAGGTGAGATTTGACTCATTCTGAGGCAAAATTTCTCTCCAGCTGCGAACTTGTGAGACCAGATAAGCTATCTGCCTCCAAAAGACAATGGGGGGACAGGCATAGGATAGATACTCCCACTCCAAAAAGAAGAAGTCATAAAGAAGCAAAGAATTATGGGTCTCAAGTAACTTGTAATCATTATTTTGTGGGTGAAAAATCTGCTTATCTGAGCCCAGAACCTAACTCTATTTTGTATACTAGACACTAAAGGTTTCAACACTATTTTAATATACACAGAATTTCTAGGAATACTATTAATGTATAAATATAGGAAAGAGTTATGATTCCTTTTTATGATTGGAAATATTAAGGGTGAGCCGCTGGAAAGTATAATCAAAATATTAAAAGAGAATTAGAGTTTTCAGCATTAAGTAAGATATTAGTTATTGGTTTGTGAGAGATATTATTTATCATATTAAGGAAGTGCTTTCTAGTTTACTGGGAATTTTTCATCAGTATAAAGTATATAATATTGTTATATGCATTTTTAACATCTACCAACAATAATCATATGGCTTTTATATTGACCCATAAAAACAGAAAACCAATATTAATATATATCCTAATATTAAAATATTTTTAATACCTTCAGATAACTTTATTCATTTATTGACCATCATATTCCTGAAAAAAAACTTAAGGATAAATAATACAGCTAATGCAAAACCAGAAATCTGGTAAATTGCACAATTCAAAATGTTCTCAAGATAAAAGCAAATATTCTCTTTTTTTTCAGGAAGATTAGCCCTGAGCTAACATCCACCACCAATCCTCCTCATTTTGCTGAGGAAGACTGGCCCTGAGCTAACATCTGTGCTCATCTTCCTCTACTTTATATGTGGGACACCCACACAGCATGGCTTGATAAGCAGTGCGTGGATCCGTGCCCAGGATCCAAACCAGTGAACCCCGGGCCGCCACAGCAGAACATATGAACTTAAGTGCTACATCACTGGGCTGTCCCCAAAAGCAAATATTCTTGATGTGGAAATGCATATTTTCCAAAGATGGCAGCATCAATATCTCCTGCCTAATGTGCTCTTCTAGAAACTTACCACTCCCCTCCCCTTCAATGTGGACAGGCCTGTGATGGGTTTGATGTCCTTGAAGTGTTCTTTGCCCCTGTCTTGACCCCTTGGGGGATGACAAGATCTGGAAAGCAAGATTAAGCATAACTCCTAGCTTGATTTCCAGGGCAAAGCAAACATTTGTCCAGGGTAACTCTACAGGTCCGGGTGGGATTTTCTTCTTCTCTGTCAGGTTATGTTACTCTGCTGGGGTCAAAATTTAAAACTTATGCACTTCAAATGACATTATTAAGAATATGAAAAGGCAATGCTGGACTGGGAAAAGATATTTGCAAATCGTATATCTGATAAAAGAAGTGTATCCAGAATACATGAAGAAGTCCTACAACTCAATAATTTTCTGGATATGATTATGACATTATCAATAATTTAACCTTACACCTTAAGAAACTAGAAAACATAGAGCAAACTAAACCCAAAGCAAACAGAAGGAAGAAAATAAACATTAGAGGGACGTAAGTGAAATAGAGAATAACAAAAAAATAGAGAAGACAAAAAGTCCCAAAACCTGGTTCTTCAAGAAGATCTACAAAATTGATAGACCTTTAGCAACACTGACCAAGAGAAAAGAAAGAAGACTCAGATTACTAAAACCAGGGATGAAACAGCTGACATTACTATTGACTTACAGAAATAAAAAAAGATTATAGGAGAACACTATAAATAACTGTAAGCCAACAAGTTAGATAACCTGGATGAAATGGACAAATTCCAGAAACCCACAAACTACAAAAACTGACCCAAGAAGAAATAGAAAAATCTTAATAGACATGTAACAAGTAAAGAGACATTGTTAGTAATCAAAAAAGTTCCAACAAAGAAAAACCCAGGACCAAAAGATGATTTCACTGATGAATGCTAACAATCATTTAAAGTAGAATTAATACCAATCCTTCCCAAAATCTTTCAAAAGATAGAAGAAAAGGGAACACTACCCAGGTCCTTCTATGTAGCCAGTATTACTGATACCAAAGACAAAGATATCAGAAGAAAAGAAAATTATAGCCTCCCTTATGAATACAGATGCAAAAATTCTCAACAAAATACTGGCAAATTGAATCCAGCAGTATATAAAAAGGATTATACAACATGACCAAGTGGGCTTCATCCAAAGAATGCAAGGTTAGTTCAACATACAAAAATCAATCAATGTAATACACTACACTATTTAAAAAGGGAGAGACAAAAGATCATCTTGATAGACACAGAAAAGGCATGTGACAAAATCTGACACATTGTTGATAAAAACATTCAACAAACTATTAGAAGGGAACTTTCTCAATCTGATAAAGAGCATCTATGAAAAACCCATGGTTAACATCATGTTTAATAGTGAATGACTGAAAGCTTTCCCCTTAAGGTCAGGAATAAATCAAGGATGTCTGCTCTCATCTTCTATTCAACTGTATTATTCACTTATATTCTACTGTACTGGAAGTTCTGACCAGGGCAATTAGGTAAGAAAAAGAAATAAAAGGCATCCAGATTAGAAAAGAAGAAGTGAAACTGTCTTATTTACAGATGACATGATTTTACATAATAGAAAACTCTAAAGAATCTACAAAACCTATTAGAGTTAACAAATGAGTTCAGCAAAATTGTAGGATATGAAATAAATATACAAAATTCAATTGCACTTCCATATGCTAGCAATGAACAATCTTAAAATGAAATTAAGAAAACAATCCCATTTACAATGCCATCAAAAATAATAAAATACCTAAATATAAATTTAACAAAAGAAGTGCAAGACTTTTACACCAAAAACTATAAAACATTGTTGAAAGAAATTAAACATCTAAATAAATGTAAAGACATCCAATGTTCATGATTGGAAGACTTAATATGTTAAGATGGCAAATTGGTCTAAAATAAAATCCTTATCAAAATTCTACACGATATTTTTGCAAAAATAGACAAGCTGGTCCTAAAATTCGTATGGAATTGCAAGTGATGTAGAAAAGTCAAGACAATCTTGAAAAAAAGAAGTAAAGTTGGAGGACTCACATTTTCCAATTTCAAAACTTATTACATAGCTACAATAGTCAAGACAGTCTATGGACCAAGGAAATTGAATTGAGACTAGAAATAAATCCATATATTTATGTTCAATTGATTTTGACAAGGTTGGCAAGGCATTCAATAGGAAAAGGAGGCCTTTCAACAAATGGTGTAGGGGCAACTGGATATCCACATACAAAAGAATGAATCTAGAAGAGTGACGTCAGCATCATGGTGGAGTGAGCTTTCCTGGGACTTTCTCCCCTCCAACATACAACAAAAATGAGCAACCATATTCCAACAGAAAATATCCTAATAGCACAGGAATCCTTGGAGAGTCATGGCAGCCAAATGGTGGAGGGCAGAGAAGCTGGAGCCCCCTCATCAGAGGAGCTAGAATGGTGTAAGAGAGAACTTCACTCCCACCCCTAAGACTTGGATCGTGAGGGAAGGAGTGGGGGAGGGGTCCTGCATCTGCAGGATCACCCAGGACTCCCTAGCGGCCTTGCAGCCTAGAGGGAAGCCCTCTAATGGGGTGAAAGCTTTCATGCAGGGTGACCTCATCAAGCCAAGACCCCAGGAGAAGAGATAGTGAGAGCTGATCAGGAAACCAGGAACTGTGTGCAAGAGAAAGCGCCCCTTCCAAACTGCACTGTGCCACGCCATCTCAGCTGAAGATAGAGGGCTCAGAATACATGGCTCTCGACCCCCATCCAGTGTTAATAGGCTGTAACTGCAACCAAATAATATCACAATGGGAAAAATCCATCCTTCCAGCATCAAGCAGTTCATCAAAACTTCAGACCAGAGAGAAAACAAATACACAGAATTCTGTCCTGAGGAGTCATAAATAAGTAAACTATGGATTCAGAATAGCTATCATCAAAAAACTCAGTGAGGTAAAAGAATATAGAGAAACAATTCAACGAGTTCAGGAACTACTTCACAAAAGAGATTGAAACTATAAAGAAGAATCAATCAAAAATATTAGGGGCTGGCCTGGTGGCACAGCCTTTAAGTGTGCACGTTCTGCTTCAGCGGCCCAAGGTTTGCCGGTTCAGATCCCGGGTGCAGACATGGCACTGCTTGGCAAGCCATGCTGTGGTAGGCGTCCCACATATAAAGTAGAGGAACATGGGCATGGATGTTAGCTCAGGACCAATATTCCTCAGCAAAAAGAGGAGTATTGGCAGCAGTTAGCTCAGGGCTAATCTTCCTCGAAAAAAAAAAAGAAATATTACAGACGAAAGACACAATGGAAGAGAGAAAACAAAATATGGATTCCCTGAATGCTCATGTGGACACCATAGAGGAGCAAGTCAGCATAATTGAAGATAGACATGTTGAAATGCTCCAGACAGAGGAGGAGAGAAAACTGAGACTAAAAAGAAATGAAGAAAGTCTCCAAGAAATAGCCAACTCAATGAGGAAATGTGACATAAGAATTATAGGTATCCTAGAAGGTGAAGAGAAGGAGAATGGAGCAGAAACCATGCTCAAAGAAATAATAGCAGAGAAGTTCCCAAATCTAGGGAATGAGAGGGAAACGTGTGTGGAGGAAGCTTTCAGATCTCCTAGATTTGTCCATGGAAAAAGACCTACTGCAAGGCATATAGTAGTAAAAATGGCAAAAATGAATGACAAAGAAAGAATACTCAGGGCAGCAAGGCAGAAGAAAATAACCTACAAAGGAACCCCTATCAGGCTTTCAGCAGATTTCTCTGCAGAAACCTTGCAGGCTAGGAGAAAATGGAACAACATATTCAAAACTTTAAAAGATAAAAATCTCCAGCCAAGAATATTCTATCCAGCAAAAATATCCTTCAGATATAAGGGAGACATTAAATCTTTCCCAACCAAAAGCTAAGGGACTTCATAGCCTCAAGAACACACCCCTCCCAAGAAATCCTCAAGAAGGCCCTCATACCTGAAAAAAGAAAAAAAGGGAGAAAGGGGTCACAAAACACAGAGTAAGGAGCTAAATAGATAGACAGAATCAGAATAGGACAGCCAATATTTAAGTATATCATTCCACTAAAGGAAAGGAAAACACTAAAAACAAAGACAATCTTGTCACTTTAACCACAAACTCACAACACAAATTGGAATAAGATATGAGAATAATAACTTAGGAGGAGAGGAGGAAAGGGACTGAATCAGTTTAGACCAAGGAAATCAGAGACCATCAGAAATTGAACTATGTTATGCATAAGATTCTGAATACAAACTTCAGAGTAGCCACTAAACTAAAAAGCAGAACAGAGACGCAAAAAATAAATAAGGAAAAAACTAAGAAACACAGCATAAAAAACTGCATAATTCAATGGGTAGACCAAAACACACAGAACGAGAAACAAAGGAAATGCAGGAAAAACGGAAAATGAGTGACAGAATGACAGCATTATGCCCTCATACATCAATAATCACCCTCAATGTAAACAAATTGAACTCTCCAATAAAAAGACACATGGTGACAAGATGGATTAAAGAACAAGATCCAACAATTTGTGGCCTCCAGGAAACACATCTCAGCTCCAATGACAAATACAGGCTCAGAGAAGGGATGGAAGATGATTCTCCAAACTAATGGCAAACAAAAGAAAGCAGGTGTCACAATACTTATATCAGACAAAGTAGATTTCAAGATAAGGCAGGTAAAGAGAGACAAAGACGGGGAATATATAATGATCAAAAGGACACTCCATCAAGAAGAAATAATGCTTATAAATATCTATGCACCCAACACAGGAGCACCAAAGTTCATAAAGCAACTGTTAACAAACCTAAAAGAAGATATCAAAAATAACACAATAATAGTAGGGGACCTCAACACTGCACTCACATCATTGGACAGATCATCTAGACAGAAAACCAACAAGGAAACAGGGGAATTAAATGAAAAGCTAAAACAGTTGGACTTAATAGACACATATAGAACACTCCATCCAAAACCAGCAGAATACACATTCTTCTCAAGTGCGTATGGAACATTCTCAAGGATAGACCATATGTTGGGAAACAAGGCCAGCCTCCATAAATTTTTTAAAAATTGAAATAATAACAAGCATCTTCTCCAATCATAATGCTATAAAGCTAGAAATCACTTACAAGAAAAAGCTGAGATAGGGAAAAAAGATGTTGCAGACTAACCAATATGCTAGTGAACAAGCAATGGATCATTGATGAAATTAAAGAAGAAATCAAAAAATACCTGGAGACAAATGAAAATGATAACATGCCATACCAACTCATATGGGATACAGCAAAACTGTGTTAAGAGGGAAATTCATCACCATACAGGCACAACTTAACAAACAAGAAAAATCCCAAATAAGCAATCTCAAATTACACCTAACTGAATCAGAAAAAGAAGAACAAAGGCCAAAGTCAGCATAAGGAGAGAAATAATAAAAATCAGAGCAGAAATAAATGCTATTAAAACAAAAAAGGCAGTAGAAAGGATCAATGAAACAAAGAGCTCATTCTTTGAGAACATAAATAAAATTGACAAACCCCTAGCCAGACTTACAGAGAGAAAAAGAGAGAAAGCTCAAATAAATAAAATCAGAAATGCAAGAGGAGAAATAACAACAGACTCCACAGAAATACAATGGATTATAAGAGAAAACTATATGCCAACAAAATGGATAACCTAGAGGAAATGGATAAATTCTTAGACTCTTAAAACCTCCCAAAGCTGAGAAGAAACAGACAATCTGAACAGACCAATCACAAAGAAAGAGATTGAAACAGTAATCAAAAGCATCCCAAAGAATAAAACCCCAGGACCAGACGGCTTTCCTGGGGAATTCTACCAAACTTTCAGAGAGGATTTAATACCTATCCTTCTCAAGATATTCCAAAAAATTAGGGAGGATGGAACACTTCTTAACACATTCTATGAGGCCAACATCACTCTGATACCAAAACCTGACAAGGACAGCACAAAAAAGGAGAACTACAGGCCGATATCGCTGATGAACGTAGATGCAAAAATTCTCAACAAAGTTTTGGCAACCCAAATTCAGCAATATATCAAAAGGATCATACATCATGATCAAGTGGGATTCATACCAGGGACACAGGGATGGTTCAACATCCGCAAATCAATCAACATGATACACCACATCAACAAATTGAGGAATAAAAACCACATGATCATCTCAATAGATGCCGAGACAGCATTTGACAAGATCCAACAGCCATTTATGATAACAGCTCTTAACAAAATGGGGATAGAAGGAAATTACTTCAACATAATAAAGGCCATATATGACAAACCCACAGCCAACATCATACTCAGTGGGCAAAAACTGAGCACCATCCCCCTGAGAACAGGAACGAGACAAAGATGCCCTCTATCACCACTCTTATTCAACATAGTACTGGAGATTTTGGCCAGATCAATTAGGCAAGAGAAAGGAATAAAAGGAATCCAAATAGGGAATGAAGAAGTGACACTCTCACTGTTTGCAGACAATCTGATCTTATATATAGAAAACCCCAAGCAATCCATTGGAAAACTATTAGAAATAATCAACAACTACAGCAAAGTTGCAGGGTATAAAATCAAGATACAAAAATCAGTAGTATTTCTATATTCTAATAACGAACAGAACAAGAACTCAAGAATACAATCCCAGTTACAATCACAAAAAAAAAATAAAATATCTAGGAATAAATGTAATCAAGGAGGTGAAAGACCTATACAAAGAAAACTATAAGACATTACTGAAAGAAATTGATAATAATTTAAAGAAATGGAAAGATATTCCATGCACATGGATCAGAAGAATAAACATAGTCTAAATGTCCATACTACCCAAAGCAATCTACAGATTCAATGCAATCACAATCAGAATCTCAATGACATTCTTCATGTAAAGAGAACAAAGAATCTTAAAATTCACATGGGGCAACAACAGACCTTGAATAGCTAAAGCAACCCTGAGAAAAAAGAACAAAGCTGGAGGCATCACAATCCCTAACTTTAAAATATACTACAAAGCCATAGTAATCAAAACAGCATGGTACTAGTACAAAAACAAGCACACTGATCAATGGAACAGAATTGAAAGCCCAGAAATAAACCCACACATCCATGGACAGCTAATCTTTTTAAAAGGAGCTAAGAACATACAACGGAGAAAGGAAAGTCTCTTCAAGAAATGCTGTTGGAAAACTGGACAGCCACATGCAAAAGAATGAAAATAGACCATTATCTCACGCCATACACAAAAATAAACTCAAAATGCATTGAAGATGTGAAGCTGACATGAAACCACAAAACTTCTAGAAGAAAACATAGGCAGTACGCTCTTCAACGTTGGTCTTAGCAGCCTATTTTCAAGTACCGTGTCTGACCAGGCAAGGGAAACAATATAAAAATAACAAATGGGACTACATCATATCAAAAAGCTTCTACACAGCAAAGTAAACCATCGACAAAACAAAAACACAACCTAGCAATTCTGAGAAGATATTTGCAAACCATATATCTGATAAGGGGGTTAATATCCAAAATATACAAAGAACTAATACAACTCAACAGCAAAAAAAAAAAAAAAAAAAAAAAAAAACCCAACAACCAAATAACCCAAATAAAAAATGGGCAAAAGATCTGAACAGACATTTTTCCAAAGAAGATATACAGATGGCCTACAGACACGTGAAAAGATGTTCAACATCACTAATCATCAGGAAAATGCACATCAAAACTACAATGAGATATCACCTTATATGCCTTAGCATGACTATAATTACCAAGACAAAAAACAACAAATGTTGGAGAGGATGTGGAGAAAAGGGAACCCTCATACACTGCTGGTGGGAATGCAAACTGGTGCAGCCACTAAGGAAAGCAGTATGGAGATTTCTCAAAAGATTAAAAATAGAAATACCATACGACCCAGCTAACCCATTACTGGGTACTTATCCAAAGAATTTGAAATCAACAATTCAAAAGACTTATGCACCCCTATGTTTACTGCAGCATTATTCACAATAGCCAAGATGTGGAAGCAATCCAAGTGCCCATCAACTGATGATTGGATAAAGAAGATGTGGTATATATATAGATTGGAATACTGCTCAGCCATAGAAAAAGACAAAATCGTCCCATTTGCAACAACATGGATGGACCTTGAGGGTATTATGTTAAGTGAAATAAGCCAGACAGAGAAAGACAAACACCATATGATTTCATTCATATGTGGAAGATAAACAAATATGTGGACAAAGAGAACAGATTAGTGGTTACCAGAGGAGAAGAGGGTTGGGAGGTGAGCATAAGGGGTGAAGGGGCACATTTATATGGTGACAGACAAATAATAACGTACAACTGAAATTTCACACTGTTATAAACTATTATGACCTCAATTTAAAAAAAGGTTAAGATAGGGGTTGGCCTGGTGGCGTAGTGGTTAAGTTCACATGCTCCGCTTTGGTGGCCCAGGGTTCACTGGTTTGGGTGCTGGGTGCAGACCTATGCACCACTTATCAAGCCACGGTGTGGCCAGCATCCCACATATAAAATAGAGGAAGATGGGCACAGATGTTAGCTCAAGGACAATCTTCCTCAGCAAACAGAGAGGATTGGTGGCAGATGTTAGCTCATGGCTAATCTTCCAAAAAAAAAAAAAGAAGGTTAAGATAGTAAATTTTATGTTGTATGTATTTTACCACCATAAAAAATTGGAAAAAAAATTGTCTTGTGATGTGAGAATAAGGATAAACAAATCAGTAGAACAGAATAGAGATTTTATTACAAAGGTGGCACTGAAGTTCAGTGAAGAAAGATGGTTGTTTCTATAAATGCTGTTTGGTCATTAACTAACTATACAGAGAAAATACTTGACTCCTACCTCATGCACTCCATCTGTTCCAAATGGATTGCATATCTAAATGTGAGAGATAAAACAATAAAGTTTCTAGAAGGAAACCTAAAAAGAATATCTTCTTGAGTTTGCGTTAGGAAAAGATTCCTTAAACAAGACACAAAACCTGCAAACATAAAAGAAATAATTAATACATTAAACTACATTAATATTAAAAACTTCTGCTTATTAGGGGCTGGCCCCGTGGCCGAGTGGTTAAGTTCGTGCGCACCGCTGCAGGCGGCCCAGTGTTTCGTTGGTTCGAATCCTGGGCATGGACATGGCACTGCTGATCAAACCACACTGAGGCAGCGTCCCACATGCCACAACTAGAAGGACCCACAACGAAGAATATACAACTATGTACCGGGGGGCTTTGGAGAGAAAAAGGAAAAAAATAAAATCTTTAAAAAAAAAAACACAAAAACTTCTGCTTATTAAACTATACCATTAAGAGAATGAAAAAGTCATGAAGTGGGAGAAGATATTTGGAATACGTTACCTGACAAATGACTTGTATCTCAAAAATATAAAGAAATCAGTGAGATAAATACTGACAATGCAATTTCAAAATGGGCAAAATATTTAAATAGGCTCTTCAAAAAAGGAATATTTAAGGGGCCTATAAATGCAACCACTAAAGTGGCTAAAATATAAAAAGACAAACAATTCTAAATACTGAAGAGAATGCGGAGCAAAGAGAACTCTAATACACTGCTGGAGAGGGGATACATTGGTAAAATCAACTTGGAAAACTGTTTGGCATTATCTACTAAAGGCGAGTACGTGCATACCCAAAGGCCCAACGCTCGCACTCCAAAGAAGAAAAGACATGCTTACACATGTCCAACAAAAGACATGTACAGTAATATTCATAGCATCACTATTTGTAATAGATTGCAAATGGAGAACTTCCAAATGCCCAGCAACAATAGAACAGATAAAATGTGGTAGATTCATACAAAATGATAACGTGCAACAATGAAAAAGAATGAACTACTGCTACAAGCAACATATGTATGAATCTCACAAAAATAATTCAAGCAATAAAACCTAGCCACAAAAGAATATATTCTTTGTGATCCACTAAAACTATGCTTTTAGAAGTCAGAACTGTAGTTATCCACAGGAGGATGGTAGTGACCGGAAGGAGGTATGAGGAATGTTTTGGGGGAATGGCATTAATTTTCTGTTCCTTGATCTTAATGCTTGTTACATAGGCATAGTCATTTTGTAAAAACCTGCCAAGTTGTATGCTTGTGATATGTTATACTTCAGTAAATGGTTTACTTTTTTTTAAAGGGCTATTATTGGTTGGCTCACAGACTCTCTGAAGGATCACAGAACCAGGCTTTTAGTCTGTAGAGACAGTAAGAACACCCCACAGAATTGGTCTGCTGAAGACACAGCTTTGAAGACATACAAGATCACTAATACTTCTCACATCACCCACACTGGACCCTGAAAACTGCCTCTGAGGCTGGACATATCAGCCAACATGGCTGCACCTTCACCAAAAGAGATTTGCCAGACCCAGCTCCTTCTCATCACATGCTTCCGATTAGTAGAATATGGATGGGTGCACCTGATTGGTGGACCTTGGGTCATGTGTCCCTGTCTTAGTCTGCTAGGGCTGCCATAACAAAATACCATAGACTGAGTGGCTTAAACAACAGACATTTGTTTTCTCACAGGAGGCTAGAAGACCAAGTTCAAGGTACCAGCATTGTCAGTTTCTAGTGAGGCCTCTTTCTGGCTTGCAGGTGGCTTCCATCTTGATGTGTCTTCACATGACCTCATCTTTGTACATGCTGACAGAGGGGTTAGCTAAAGAGAAAGAGCTCTCTGGAGTCTCTTCTTATAAAGACACTAATCCTATTGGAGCAGGGCCCCATAATGACCTCATTTAACCTTAATTACCTCCTATAGGCCCTATCTTGAAATACAGTCACACTGGAGGTTAAGGCTTCAACATATGAATTTTGAGGGGACACAATTCAGTCCACAGCAGCCTTCATCAGGGCCCAAGGGAGCCTAAAAAGCCAGGCTGGCATTTTCAATGTCTATACCTAGAGGTTAGTCAGCTTCATAATGTGAAGGGTTCTGCAAACAGAGAGAGAAGGTTCAACTACTGGACAACCAAAAGAATGACTGGAGTCTCCAATGTCCCTCTCATTTTTCCTCTTCTCCATGACATCCTCACTACCCCCAGTGCTTATCTTTTCCCTTTAGTATCTTCCAGGCTCACATTTTCTCATCTCTTTTTATGAATGCTCTAGGCCTGGAATGCCCTCTCATAAACATCCAGAAGGAAGAGCAATGTTAGAAGGGAGATAGCTCATTCAGCAATGGCAACTCTGGGATGAAACAGATGGGACAGTTCTCCTAATCTGGTGTGTGTAGTATCTAGAACTAAGGAGAAGGCTGGCCAGAGAAGCACTTATTAAAGCGTCCCCGAATAAAGGAAGCCGGGTACAAACTCAGGAACCAGGTAGACGTAGCAATGGGTCACATGGGGAACAGAGAGGAGGCCCCGCAGTGAGCACAGCTGCCCACAAATGACTGCTCAATGCTTGTGTAGCACATCAGCTGAATCTCGAGGATAGGGCAGCCTCACCACGTCCTAAGATGTTCTGACATTGCCTGTTGCAAGATCTTAATGTTTTGTTTTGTTTAAGATTTTATTTTTTCCCTTTTCTCCCCAAAGCTCCCTGGTATATAGTTGTATATTCTTAGTTGTGGGTCCTTCTATTGTGGCATGTGGGACGCTGCCTCAGCGTGGCTCGATGAGCAGTGCCATGTCCATGCCCAGGATTCAAACTGACGAAACACTGGGCCACCTGCAGTGGAGCACGCGAACTTAACCACTTGGCCACGGGGTCGGCCCCAAGACCTTAATCTTTTTTGATGCTTTCTGGGATTGGCAGCCATGCTCCTGGTTTATACCTCTCCTAGTAACCTTAGGCCCTAGGACCAGCCTTAGGGCTACAGGGAGTCTACAACCCAATCTCAGGTGATTAGGGTCACAGCACATCATTCAGGCTTCTTTGGTGGCAAGCAACAGGACTGAGTCCAGCTCACATCTCAAGCAATAGGAATGTTATGAGAAGAACGTGGGAGAAGCTATAGGATTAAAGGGAGGATGAAGATCCAGCCTTAGAACAGACAGGAACCTGGCATCTCTGGGGGGGCCTCGATAATAGGAACTGCTCAATAGTCCTGTCTGGGAGCTACTGCTGAGTGGCTTTAGGCATTTTTCCACCCTGTCACCGCCCTCAAGATGTTTGGCCCCACAACTGATCTACTGACCAGCTGCACATAGATTGCAAGCCTGGCCCTTGGCAGCTTGAAGAGGGGGAAGAAAGTGTCCATTGGAGGGACGACCACGAGTTGCTCTAGTTTCTATAGCAGAAAGGGAGATAACTGGGATGTGCCATCCCAAGAAGATGGCACACAATGGCAGAGAGGTGTTCCCAAAGTGTAATAATGTGTGGTCATCCAAGAAGGCCTGTGTGTGCTCAAAACAGCAAATTCCTGGCCCAGCCCTGGTGGCCTAGTGGTTAAGTTTGGTGTGCTCCCCTTCAGCGTCCGGGTTTCAGTTCCTGGGCACGGACCTACACCACTCATCCGTAAGTAGCTATGTTGTGGCAGCAGCCCACATATATATAAAAAAAGAAAGATTGGCAACAGATAGTTCATGGTGAATCTTTCTCAGTGAAAAAAAAAGGCAAATTCTTGTTCTGCTTAGAGCAAGGTACAAGAGTATGTCAAGAAGCTCTCGGTTTGGGCCAAAAGGACCAGGATTCAGTGAGGGTCAAGATGGATCACCATGGTAGGGGACATTCTCAGCCCAGAAGGTCTCTCAGCTCTATGAAGTTGTGAGGTCCCAGGAACTCATGCTTCAGGGTTTGGTGTCCACAGCTGGCATTGTCAGGAAGAGCCAGAAGGCACTGCAAATCCAGGGGGCCCCTAATTTGCTTGACGCTGCTCAGCATGTGCAAATGCTGCTTGGTCCTGGGAATGCGTAGGTTACACCCATTCCTCAGCAAGTCTGAGAGTGTCTTAAACAGCTCATAGATTCCATCAAGACCATGGTGTTGGGAAGCAGAAAGGGCAGAAGCACTGGGCTGTGGGAAGAAAGGCTGTGAGTACAGTGTGTGAATTCAGAAGAAGTGAGGTGGGTGGGCCATCTGGTTGTCTTCACAGAGACATTTGAGAAGATACTCTCACCATTTGAGTTTTCTTAATAAAAACTTTTAAAACAAGGAATAAAATGAGACTTTCCTTACATGATCATTATACAACATCCATCAGCAAACATTTCTTTGTGTGCCTACAAGGGATACAGTGGAAAACAAAGCTGAAAAAGTCCCTGCCCTCACAGAAAGGAGACAGAAAATAAACAAGTGTGGTGGTTTTAAAACATGGCCCCACATTCTTTGCCCCTTTTCCCAGGGAGAGGTGGAGTCAAGGTCCCTCCCCCTTGAGTTTGGGCAGAGTTGTGACTGCTTCAGCCAATAGAGAACGGCCGAAGCGCCCCCCAAGACAGCATAAAAGGCCATGTTCTCTTGGAACACTTGCTCTTTTGACACTCCTCTCCAGGACATATCTGTAAATGCTCTGAGAAGCTCAAATCAAGTGGAAAAGCCACATGGTGGTGCTCCATTCACAGTCCCAGGTGAGCATTGTCTTCCAATCATTCAGCTACAGGTGCCAGACACATGCTTCCAGCCCCCAGCCACTGGAGTCACTCACAATCAAGATCCCAGTCATTGTGGAGCAGAGACAACTCATCTTTGCTGTGCCCTGTCCAAATTCCTGACCTACAGAATCCACAAGCATAATAAAATGGTTCTTGTCTCACTAAATTTGGGATGGCTTGTTATGCCGCAATACATAATCAGAACAAAGAAATATACAATGCAATGTCAGTGTTATGCAATGAGAGTTTTATAAAGAAAAACAAAGCAGGGTAGGTGAAATGCTGATGAGGAGAGTAGCAAATTAAGTGAATTCAACCAAACCTGCTCAGGAAGAAAAAACCCAGCAAGAACGAAGAGCAGAGAATGGGCACTGAGGACCATCTGTCCATGGACGTGCAAACCTGCCATGCCTCGTTTGCCTCAGGCTCAGAGCTTTCGCAGGGCAGCCCCTTCTCACTGCCTGAGTGTGGATAGCCATACATCGTGGCTCCTACATTCAAGCCAGCAGCTTCTTCTGGGAGCTTGACCAAATTTTTTTAAATCATTTTTTTCCTAATCCTGGGTAATTGAAGGGATTTTACAGGTACTTTTGACCAAAAGCAATTGTATCTTGCCCACTTCTTAATTTACTTTTTTGCACGATATAAAATCCAAAAGGTACAAAAGTTCCTGAGCAAAAAGTCTCCCTCCCACTCCTGCCCCCTACCCACTCAATTACCATCCCTTAAGGCAATTCTCTTACCAATTTTGGTGGTATCTTTCCAGAAATGGTCCCAGCATTTACAACCACAAGATAGCAAACTATACCTATCATTCTGCACCTTACTCTTTTCACTTGTGTGTTGGAGCTTTCTCTCGATCATTACATAGACATCTTTCTCATGCTTTAAACAAATTCTTTTTGCTTTGGAATAATTTTAGTTTTACAAAAAAATTGCAAAGACAGTAGAGAACTCCCATACACCCTTCACTCAGCTTCTCCTAATATTAGCATCTAACATAACTATGGCACATTTGTCAAAACTAAGAAGTTATCATTGGTACAATACTGTTAACTTAACTACAGAATTATCCCAGTTTCACCAATTTGTCTACTAATATCCTTTTTCTGTTCCGGGACCCAACCTATGGTCCCCTTAACATTTCATCTTCGTGTCCCCTTAGTCTCTATCAATCTGTGACAATTCCTCAATCTTCCTGTATTTTTATGACCTTGACACTTTTTTTTAAGACTATTTTTCCTTTTTCTCCCCCAAGCCCTCCAGTACATAGTTGTATATTTTTAGTTGTGGGTCCTTCTAGTTGTGGCTTGATGAGCGGTGCCATGTCCACGCCCAGGCTCCAAACCGCGAAACCCTGGGCTGCCCAAGCAGAGCATGTGAACTTAACCACTCGGCCATGGGGGCCGGCCCCTGACCTTGAGACTTTTGAAGAATATTGGCCAAGTGTTTTGTAGAATTTGGGTTTTTCTGATGTTTTCTTGTGATCAGAAAGAGGCTATAAGTTTTTGGGAAGAATAGCACAAGTGAAGTACCCTCTGAATGCATCATATTAGGGGCACACAATATTAACATGACATTAATGGTAATATTAATATTAATCACTTGGTTAAGATTGCATCTGCCTGGTTTCTCCACTATAAATTTACTGTTTTTCTCTCTCTCTACTCTACTTTTTGGAAGCTGATCGGTCGTGGATCACTCAGCCCAGACCACACTCAAGGGGGAAAGGAATTAAGCTCCACCTTCCAGAATGGGGCAGGGGGCATCTACACATATTACTATTTGGAATTCTTCTGTATGGAAAATTTGTCCCCTCCTCTCCATTTATTAATCATTTCTTTACATCAGTATGGACTCATGGGTTGTAACTCAACACTGCCATTATTTCTGTTGCTCTGCTTTGGGTATTGGAGCTCTTTCAGATCAGCTCCTGTGTCCTTTTGACATGTCCCTCTTTTTCATTTTCTTTTTCTTCTCTCTCCCTCCCCATTGCTTTCCTCCTTCTTCTTTTTAAGCACTTTGTTACTTTCTGGTACAAGATGCTTCAGGCTTATCCTACATTCCCTGCCTAGTCCTAAAATTGGTCACTTTTCTAAGGAGCCCTGGTTTCTTTTACTGGAATGTGGTATTTAGAAACCAAGATCTGGGTATCAGGTATGCTTGTTCCTACTGGACTGTCTCTGCTTCAAGGCCCTCTCAGTTGACAGAGTTTGGAAATATACATATGTATGCATACTAACCCATGTGTATACACATATAACTATCTGTATATACTAAAATAAACATGAGTTCATGGTGAGAGCTCTGACTCTAATCCAGCACATTTATTATAGTCATTCCCCTTGCTTATTTGTAACCTGGCTCCCATTATCTACAGTCTATTTATTTATTTGTTCAGTCCTAGTACATACATAAAGTAGTTTCAGAATTGCCTACATATACTCTGTGAGAAACAAACTTACCGACTAGAGTACAGCGTTAACATACAGTACTTTTTTGTCTTTATCCGTCCAGTATCTAGTCAAAACATCATTTTCCAAAGTCATTTAGATCAGTTTCTTTTCTCCCACTCCCTTCACTGAGGTTATGTTGTACATATGTAATGTTAAATTAATTTGTCACAGTCTGCATTCCACTCTGGGATCCCATGATGTCTTGGGTCGATTTCTTAAAATTTGCATAACGTTTACAATGTATGGGTTTTGACAAATTCATGGAGTATACCCCACCCTGGTACCATGCAGAACAGTTCCATCACTCTAAAAATTCCCCTGTGCATAGGGTGACCAACTGTCTGGTTTACCCAGACTGAGGAGGGGGTCCCACAATGTTACGAAACTGGCAAAGTCTCTAACAAACAAGGACAAGTTGGTCACCCTACCTGTGGGCCCTTTGCAGTTAACCATTCTTCCCTCCTCCAATACTCAATAAACAACTTTATTTGGTATAATTTACACAGATAAAATCCATCCATTCTAAGTGTACAATTGAATGATATTTTTAGTAAATTTATAGGGTGTGCAACCATTACAATCCAGTTTTAGAACATTTCCATCAGCTCTAGATCTTCGTGTACCTCAACAAACTCTAAACACCCTCTAAACACTCCTTTAGCCACATTCCATAAATTTTGATATGTTGTGTTTTCATTTTCATTCCATTCAAAATTTTCCTTGTCATTTCTTCGATTCATGTATTATTTAGAAAGATGCTATTTACCTTTCAAATATTTGAGGATTTGCCAAATTTATTTCTGTATTTCATTCCATTTGGTCATAAAACATACTTTGAATGATTTCATTCTTAGAGCCTAACATCCCAACAATGTTCCAAGTGCACCTGAAAAGAGTGTAAAATCTGGCGCTATTGAGTGGAGTTAACTAACTAAACATTAGGTTCAACTGGGTGATAGTGTTATCCAACTCTTCTGTCTCCTTGTTGATTTTATGCTTAGTTATTCCATCAATTTTTGAGAGTTTGGTATGGAAATCTCCAACTACAATTGTTGAATTGTCTATTTCTCCTTACAATTCTGTCAGTTTTTGTTTCATGTATTTTAGGGCTGGTGTTAGCTGTGTATATACATTTATATATTTCTTATATTCCTAATATATTAACATTTTTTCTTCTTCTTCTTCTCCCCAAAGCCCCCAGTAAATAGTTGTATATTCTAGTTGTGAGTCCTTCTACTTGTGCTATGTGTGATGCCGCCTCAGCATGGCTCCATGAGTGGTGCTAGGTCGGTGCCCAGGGTCCGAATCAGAGAAACCCTGAGCCGCCAAAGTGGAATGCATGAACTTAACACTTGGCCACTATTTTGAAATGTCCTTCTTTGTCTCTAGTAATATTTTTTGTCTTAAAGTCTATATTATCTGATATTAATGTAACCATCTCAGCTCTCATGGCTACTGTTTGTTTGATATATCTTTTCCCATTCTTTTCTTTTCACTCTAATTGTGGCTTTGAATCTGAAATCTATCTCTTGTTGACAGCCTATGGTTGGATCTTGCTTTTGAATCTTTGCCTTTCAATAACAGTGTTTAATTCATTCACATCTAATGGGTTTACATATGCCATTATACTATTTGTGTATATGTGTGCCCCTCTGTTTCTCCTTTGTCTTCTTCTGTGCTAAAAAATATTTTTAGTGTACCATTTTAACGCCTCTCTTGATTTTTCAATGATTTTTTTGAGTTATTTTCCTAGTGGCTGCTCTAAGGATTGCCATATACATTTTAACTTATCACAATATACTTCAGGTTAATGCTGACTTCATTCTGGCAAAACATGGCAGCTTTGCTTGCCGACAGTTCATTCTCCCCTCCTTTTACCTATTATTGTCATATGTATCACATCCATACGTTATAAAGCCCAAAATACAGTGCTACAATTATTGCTTTAAATAATCTTATGGGATTTAAAGGAATTAAAGAAAGAGAAACATGCATATTTTTACAGTCTTTTATATTTACCCTCATATTTACCATTTCTAGTGCTCTTCATTTCTTCCAAGTTGATTTGAGACATCACGTGTTGCCATTTCCTTTGAGCCTGAAGGACTTAATTTTGTATTTCTTAGAAAGTAAATCTGCTAGCAATGAATTCTCTCAGGCATTGTTTACCTGGGAATGTCTTTATTTCAACTTCACTTTTGAAGGATAATCTTTCTGAATGTAGAATTCTTGGTCAGCACTTTTTCTTTCAGCATTTGGAATATGCCACTCCACTGTCTTCTTCCTCCGTTGCTTCTGAGAAGTCAGTTGTTAGTTGCGGTGTTGTTTCCCTGAGTCATTTTTCTCTTTCTGCTTTTAAGACTTTGTCTTTGTCTTTCAAGTGTGACTATGATGTGTTTAGGTGGTAATCTCTTTGTATTTATTCTGCTTGGGATTCATTGAGATTCTTGGATGTGTAGATTAATGCTATTTATCAAATATAAAAGCTTTTGACCATTATTTCTTCAAATATTTTTTCTGTCCCTTTCTTTCTCGTCTTCTTCTGTGACTACCATTTCCCTGTGTTGGTATGTTTGATGCTGTCTACAGGTCCTGAGGCTCTATCCATTTTACTTCAGCCACTTTTTCTCTCGTCTTCAGGATTGGGTAATTTTTATAATCTATATTCAAGTTCAGTGACTCTTCTACTATCTCAAATCTACTGTAAAATATTTCATTTGAATTATCGCAGTTTTCAACTCTGGAATTTCCATTTGGTTCTTTGTTATATTTTTCATTGTTTTTGTTGAGATTTTTTTAGTTGTGATTATGTTTTGCTTCAATTCTTTAATCATGATTTCCTTTAATTCTCTGAGCATATTTATAATAGCTGCTTTGAAGTCTTTGTCTGCTAAATCCAACATCTGCGTCCACTTACAAACAGCTTCTATTGACTGTTTTTTCCCTGAATATGGATTATATTTTCTTGTTTGTACACATGCCTCATACTTTTTTGTTGAAAACTGGACATTTTAGATAATATATTTTAGTAATTTTGGATTCTGATTTTTCGCCTGAAGAGGTGATATTGTTTTGCTTTTAGTAACTTGCCTGAACTTAATAGGTGGAACGTGTGAGGGAGAATGAGATTTCTGATCAGTTTTTTAAATTGATATCTTTATTTTCAGATAATTGTATGCATGCAGTTTTAAGAAATAATACAGAGGGATGCCATGAAACCTTTATCCAGTTTTCCCTAATAGTAATATCTTATAAAACTATACAATATCACAACCATGATGTTGACATTGATAGTCAAAATACAGAACAGTTCTATCTATAAAAGGGATAGAAGGATCACAAGAATCCCTTCTGTTGTCCTATTATAAACACATCTATCCTCCGTCCCTAACTCCTGGAAGCTATTAAGTGTTCTCCAATTCTATAATTGTCATTTGAAGAAAGTTATATAAGTAGAATCATATACTATGTGACCATTTAAGACTGGCTTCTTTTACTTAGCATAATGCCTTTGAGATTCATCCCAGTTGTTGCATATATCAATAGTTCATTCCTTTTTATTACTGAGTAGTGTTTCATGGTATGACTATACCACAGTGCCATAGATTGAATGTTTGTGTTGCCCCAAAATTCATATGTTGAAACCTAATCCCCAAGAGTATAGCATTGAGAGGCGGGGCCTTTGGAAATTATTTGGTCATGAGGATGGAACCCTCATAAATCAAATTAGTGCCCTTATAAAAGACTCCGGAGATCTCCCTTACCACTTCTGCCATGTGAGGACACAGCAAGATGGTCACCTATGAACTAGGAAGCAGACCCTCATCAGACATCAAAGCTTCTGGAACCTGGATCTTGGACTTCCCAGTCTCCAGAACTGTGAGAAATAAGTTTCTGTCATTTACAAACCACCCAGTCTATGGTAATTTGTCATAGTATCCCAAATAGACTAAGACACACAATTTGTTCAACCATTCACCCATTGAAGAACACCTGGGTCACTTCTAGTTTTTGATTATTATAAATAAAGCTGCTATGGAGCATTCATGTACAGGTTTTTGTGTAAACATACATTTTTATTTCTCTGGGATAAATGCCCAGGAGCATAATTTCTGGGTTGTATGGTAGTTCTATGCTTACTTTTATGAGAATTTCGCACTTTTTTCCAGAGTGAGTGTACCATTTTGCATTCCCACCAGCAATGTATGAGTAATTCAGTTTCTGTGTTCTCACCAGCAGTTGATGTCTCTATTTTTTCATTTAAGCAATTCTAGATGTGTAGTGATATCTCATTGGGTTTTTTTTTTCCTTTGAGGAAGATTAGCCCTGAGCTAACTACTGCCAATGCTCCTCTTTTTGCTGAGGAAGACTGGCCCTGAGCTAAGATCCATGCCCATCTTCCTCTACTTTATATGTGGGACGCCTACCATAGCATGGCTTGCCAAGCAGTGCCATCTCCGCACTCGGGATCCGAACCGGCAAACCCCAGGCTGCTGAGAAGCAGAACGTGCACACTTAACTGCTGTGCCACTGGGCCGGCCCCCACTCTCATTGGGGTTTTAATTTGCATTTCCCTAATGGCTAATGATGTTGAATATCTTTTTATGTGCTTATTTAAAATCTGTATATCCTCTTCAGTGAAACGTGCTCATGTCTTTCGCTCATTTTCGAATTGGTTTATTTTTGTTTGGGTTGTTTTTACCTTTTTTTTTTTTTTAGTGAGGAAGATTGGGCCTGAGCTAACATCTGTTGCCAATCTTCCTCTTTTTGCTTGAGCAAGATTGTCATTGACCTAACATCTGTGCCAATCTTCCTGTACTTTGTATGTGAGATGCTGCCACAGCATGGCTTGATGAGCAGTGTGTAGGTCTGTGTCGAGGATCTGAACCTGCAAACTCTGGGCCACAGAAGCAGAGCATGCGAACTTAACCACTACATCACGGGGCCAGCCCCTCAGTGTTATTTTTTTTTATTGTTGAGTTTCAAGAGTTCTTTACATATTCTAGATGGTAGCCCTTTGTTGGATATGTGGTTCGCAAATATCTTCTCTAAGTCTGTAGCTTGTCTTTTTATCCTTTTAACAGTGTCTTTCACAGAGCAGTTTTACATTTTGATGAGGTCCAATTTGCCAATTTTTCCTTTTGTGGATCGTGCTTGTGATGGCATGTCTAAGGATTTTTTACCCAGTCCGAGGTAAAGAAAGTATTTTTTCTAAAGTTTTACATTTTATATTTAAGTCCATGATTAATTTTGAGTTGATTTTTGCATAACATGTGAGACTTAGGTAAAGGTTGAATTTTTTTCTATGAATGTCCAATTGCTCCAGCAACATTTGTTGAAATAACTATCCTTCCTTTACTGAATTGTTTTTGCACCTTCGTCAAAAATACAATGGGCATATTTGTGTGGGTCTGCTTCTGGGTTCTCTATTCTGTTTTATTGACCTATGTCTCTGTCTTTCCAACAATGCCCTACTGTCCTCATTAGTATCACTTATATCTGCCTTCATGCTGGGCAGAGCAATTCCTCTCACTTTCTTCTTTCCCAAGATTGTTCTGGCTACTTTAGGGCCTGTGCTTTCCCTTATAAATTTTAGAATAAGCCTGTCTATGTCTAACAAAGAAACTCTTGCTGGGATTTTGATATGAATTGCATTAAACTTTTAAACCAATTTGGTAAGAACTGACATCTTTTTTAGGTCGAGTCTTCCAATTTATGAACACAGTATGTCTCTGCACTTATTCAGGTCTTGGATTTCTTTCACCTGTGTATTGTAGTTTTCAGCATATAACTTCTTTATATATTTTGTTAGATTTACACCTAAGTATTTTTAAGTGATTGTAAATGGTATTTTTAATTTTGAAAATTGTTGAAATTTCCATTTTTTGTTGAAAACTGGACATTTTAGACAAAATACTGTAGCAACTTTTGATTCCAATTTGTTTTTCCCCTGAAGGTGGTGGTCGCTATTGTTTTATTTTTAATAAATTGCCTAGACTCAATCTGTGGAATCTGTCTCCCCTGTGGTATGCAGCCCATGATGTCTCTGTGCAGTTTTTTAATTCATATTTTCATTTGTTTGCAAAATAAAATCTCCCTAAAGATTGCCCCTGGGTCTGTATAGCATAGTGGTCAGGCAATGATTGGTTAGAGGTTTTACTCAAACATCTTGAGCCAGTAAGGCTTTCATCCTTTGCCAATGCATCCGGGGGCTTGCGGGAAGCCTATTAAAACCTCAGTCAGTTTTGAAGTCTACCTTAGCCTTTACTTTCTGCCGCAGAGCTTGAGCCTATTTGGGTCTCCACTGGGTGTATGCATGCAGCCTCTCATTCAACCAGGAAAGTGAGGAAAGTTTGATTAGCCCTCTCTGGCTGTCTTTTCCAGGACTTACCTGGTAAACTTCTGTGTAGTCCACTGTCTGCCACCTGCCTCAAGTGGGACTGCAACCTCAGGTTAGCAAAGCTGTGGGCTTTCCTCTTTCATTTCTTATTAAGTTTGCTATTTTTACTGACAAAGCCATTGAGCATGGGTTCTCCACCCTCCCCTCTAAATGAAGTCCAATAATGAAGCTGCTAGTTTTTAGAGACAAGCTCACCCTGGTGGCACTACAAGCTGGGGGTGCAGGAGGAAATGGAAGCAGCTCCAGCCAAGACTCACACTGTTCTTGAAGTTCAGCAGTTTCTCCATAAATAGATGCTTTTCTATTTTATTTAATTACCTTTGGTCAACTTCCAGAGCCCTGAAATGCTTGGTTTTGAAATTTTTGTCCTGTTTTATAGCTGCCTAACACTTTGTCAGAAATACCCAGACATAACTGAACCTTTCAGCGCTGGACACATCTTGGGATCCAGCTGGGATCCCCACTCTACCCTCCCAGCCACAGCCCCAGTGTAAAGAAGTCATCAAGTCTTGTTTAAACGAAGCTGTCCATTCAAACACCAGACCTGCCTCTTATGGTGAAGGCTCAGAAGTTTTTAGGTTTGCCTACTGAGAGGTCCCAACAGTCCAGGACAATAATCTCCAGAGTGGAGTACACATAACCCAGAGGACAGGATGGCACTAGTCAATTCATAAGGGTGTGGGAACTTTTTTTTTATGAAGAAGATTCACCCTGAGCTAACATCCGTTGCTAATCTTCCTCTGTTTTTTTTTTTTTTGGCTGGAGGAAGATTAGCCCTGATAACATCTGTGCCAATCTTCCTCTACTTTGTACGTGGGTTGCCTCCACAGTATGACTGATGAGTGGAGTAGGTCTGTGCTGTGACCTGAACCTGCAAACCCGGGCGCCAAAGTGGAGCATGTGGAACTTTAACCACTCAGCCATGTGGCTGGCCCCAGGTGTGGGAACTTTTATATAAAAATTAGAAGCACACACTCCTGCAGAAGGAGTGGATGTTCTTCATACAGTTGCCTGGATGGAAGCACCCTCACACTTTCATTCCCTTTCAGCTTATCAAGAGGTAGTGCAGTTCATATGGACACTATTAAGGGGAGTCATGACTTATATTATGTAGTTTTAAATTAATCCCCACAACATGGACAAATGGGTTAAAAAGACTCCTTCAAATAAACCACTGATTGAAAATAATACACAAGTACAAGCAAAGAACAAGATAATGGCAGAACCAACCCCTTCTCCTCCTCCTACTAGGTGGTCTCCCTAAGTCCCATTAGGAGCTAAGTACAATGATATTTTAATCAGATCTGACAAGAAGCTATCCAGCAAACAAAGCCAAATTAACAAGACTACATTTTCAAATATAGATTGACAAATTCTCAGTGATGAACCTCACCTTAAACCCTTTATGTGGCTGGAGATATGAACCATTGACATCATGATGTCATCACAATTGCCAAGGCACTTTAAACTGCTGTATTTCATGTTTCTGATTGTATCTATATTTTATTAGGTACATGATATAGAAATATAGTAGCACACGTACATAACATTCTAAGCAAATTTACATCCATTACGTGCACTACAATTCCCTACCAAGAGAGGTCTAAGATAAAGTCCTGCTGGTCTCTGGGGGTACTCTTGCATTGGGATCCCATTGGCCAGCTGGGGACTCTCCCGTGGGACTGGCAAGTCCCAAACACTCTCCACCTTGGGCTCCAGTCATGTGTCATGCAGCTTTGGGGCAGAACTTTCAGGACCAGAACTCAATACATAACCAGCAGTTATGTCCTGCAGCCTCTGGCATCACTCTCCTGCCCTAAACCAAGGTATCTGCTTTATCAATGGGGGATAACAACTGCAGATGGGCGACCTCCCAGTCCTCTATATCTGCCATCAGAGAGGTCATGAGAAATGTCTTCTTTCACATAGTTTGATCTGTACAATGGAGTAGATCACTGGTGGAATTGCACCATTAACCTTTAACTTTTCCAAGGACCAAAGGAGGGAGGGCATGAATAGGACAGTAGGCAAGGTGTATGAGTTCAGCTCTGGTATTGCCTCTACCTACTGACCCCCAATAGCTGTCCCGCATCCCCACCATATTTCCTGCAAGGACAGGGTATAAGGTAAGTAGGCTGACTCCAGGCCTCCACACTTACAGCTAAAATTTATCATCTACACACTCCACATATTTCAATTCATTGAATCCTCAACAAGATCCTTAGGAAGTAAACACTATTATTAATCCCTGTTTTTACTGATGAGGAAATGGAGGCATGGAGAGTATAAATGAAATTTGCCCAAGGTTGCCCAAAAGTGGCAGTGTCGGAATTTGAACCCAGACAATCCAGCTCCTAATCCTAATCCCCTAACCACTATTAACCACTATGTTCTCCTGCCTCTCCATATGCAACTATCTGTCCAAGACCTGGTCACCAGTAATTTCTGGCATTAGAACTGGCTACCAGAGGGACAGACCCATCGTTTGCTCCAAATAGGGTATGCATGTTGCAGGTTTACATAATTGGGGATTAAGATACATGGAGATGTACTCAGAGGGTCCCTACCTAAAAGGCATAGGCACCCACACACAGCATCTTCCTTCATCCAGTTGTTGCCAACATTTTCAGATTCTGGGCAGACCCCTTCAAGGATTTGCTTTGCTTTGCTTGCCTTGTTTAGATTTTTAACAAAATCTCTCATTTTTTCAGAGTCCAACCCAGGCCAAAATTTCTAACATCACTATCGCTAAAATAGAACTGTGTATCCCATGTTCTTGAAATACTGCACACTTCTGGCCAAAGTCTTGGTTTTTCACTGTGTAGTTTGGCTTGTTTCCAGCCCACACCACTACCACCTTATGAATTCTCCAATGCAAGCCCACCCACCCAGTCCAATATACAGGTTTCTGTGGCACCAGCAACTTTATGGGTAGAACTTCTTAGACCCCAGTGCTATAAGCTATCCTTTTTGTATTTGGGTATGGCAAAAATGTATGACTGTGGATAAGATCAGTTACTCCCTCTTCTAGCTCCTATGGCATTCTGTGCACTAGGGGTGTGTGTGTGTGGTGGCGGGTGTTGTATGCAGGAAAAGGGATGGGGACAGGAATTACACCACTTGTCTCCCAGCCCCAATGCCTGCTTGAGCGGAACCTGGGCTTCCTAGGGTGCCACACAGACATCTTGGGGCAGGAGGCAAATCCCAGCACTGTTCTCTTGGGCCAATCCCCCTTCCTCCTAGAGCGCCAGGAGTAAGGCAGTACCTCTCCAGGTCACAGCATCATCTTGAGGTGTGGGCCACGGTCAGACAAAGTGGGAGGAAGAGGCATAGATTACAGGCTGATGGACCTGGTCTGTAGCAGCTGGGGGATGACAGCTGCTCTAAGCTCCTGGGGTTGGTTAGAAGCCAAAAGCTGAGGTATCAGAAACCTTTCAGTCTGGAGCAGGATGCATAGGGTGAATATGCTGGAGCCCTGATTTTCAATAAGGGACACTGTGGAGATGTGGGGGATGTTTTTGGTCATCACAATAACAGGGGCCCACTCCTTAGATGTGGACATCAAAAAAGCATAAGACAGTGCAAAGATTTGTCACATTTTACATGGTTTCCAGTTTCTTATCCAACAATCAGGTAGAGGTGAAAAATGTTTATAATCATTGGAGCCTGGAACCTAACTCTATTTTGACAAAGTATTTTCTATACATACACAGTAATTCCTAGGAATGCAAGTAAACTGAGGAAGAGCGTACTTTGTCTTCTTAGGAAACTTAACAAAAATCATCTCTCCAGTACCCCTGCTACAGGAGGCACAGTGGCCCGTTCAACACCTCACCTGTCACTGTGTGTGTAGAGCTGTCCCATTCGCAGCAATTCTCTCACAGATACAAGCATCTAATCCCGTTGTCACCACTTTTAGGGCAGTCGCGCCCAGGCCTTTACTTACTGAAATACATGTGAGTTTATTGTATGTTGTTGTTCTTTTATTCCTTCTTTACATTTCAGCTAATCCTTTATTTTCCTTTTTAAATTTTATCTTCTCTCTCTTTTCAGGATAGTAAAATTCACAAAAAGGGATCAGGAGTGATCAGGTTGAGGTCAAGGTGCTAGAGAAGGCCATGAGGTCCCTGATGTATTACATGTGACCTTGCTTCTGCTCTTGAGTGTGTCCATGGGTAGCCTGCAGCTACCACAGCATTAGTGGCCCCTGGGGCAGTGCTAGGGAAGGAAAGCAGCCAGGCAGATGCTGGAATGGGTGCTCTGGACCAGCAGGAAAGGGAAGGGCCCCCTTCCAGGTAGCAGACCACCACAGTGCACACCATGTGTGCCCGACTAGGAAATGGTGGGAACCCCTATGCCAAGGAGCGGTGCACTTTGGGCACAGAAGGTGGATTGCCCAGATGAGGCAAGTCAACCAGTCGCATGGTCATGGATACTGGTGCAAGGAAGACATCAAGATTCAGTTGAAGGATAGGGACAGAAGGAGTCTGTCAAGGTGTCAGGTGCCTCTGAGAAGGGTTTTCCAGATACAGGATGTGATTTGAGAGCCAGGCTGGTGATAAAGGGGCAGGGGAGTGATGGACTGTTGGATGGAGAAAGCATTTAAAGGCACAAAGGTTTTAACTAGGAGTATTTTCCCTAGCCTCTTCATGTGCCTTTTTTTCCCCTTTAGATCAACAGCTTCTTCATCTTTAAAACAAAGGTCTGGTCAACATGATTTCAAGATGTCAGGCTCCAAAGTCCTGAGACCTGAAGATGTTGTAACTTGCTCAAAATGACAAAACTAATTCTTTTCTTTTCTTTTCTGAGGAAGACTGGCCCTGAGCTAACATCCGTGCCCATCTTCCTCTAGTTTATACATGGGACACCTGCCGCAGCATGGCCAAAGGTACATGGCCAACAGGCAGTGGAGCCAGGGCTCACACCTACCATGCTGTGCTTCAGTTCTGAGAACTCCTTTCCTGGACCAGATGGTGAAGGAGTATCTACCTGCATTGCCTCTGGCATGCCATCCCTGTAGTGTCACTCTGGTAGCAGTCTGAGGAATCTTATCCTCATGTGGGGAGACAAGACCCTATAGGACTCCCATTCTCCACCTGGCAATGAACCAGGGCCCCTAGAGCACAGCCTCTGCGCAGCAGGGCCAGCCCTGCCCTCTGCATGGAATGCCTGGGTGCAGAACTCCCCCATTTCCGTGTGCCTTCAAACTGAACCTCTGCAAAGATGCCATCTGTGACCACCCTCGGGCATCATGTCTATCGTTCTCCATCCCAGAAACCCTCTATTTCATCACTATCTGCCACTAGATTATGAACAAACTTAAGTGTTTATGGACTGTCCCCCAACTAGAAGGAAGTCGAAGAGGGCAAGCATTTTGTCCACGCATTGCTGTAACTTGAGTTCCTTGAACAGTGATGGCACTTAAGAGGAATCCCATAAACAGTTGTTACTGAATAAGCAAAAGTTTGGAGGAAAGAGGCTGACTAGTATCACAAGCAAAACTCAAACCCTCTCCCCCCTTGGACACAGCATCATTTATTTGCCGTCTATTCTTGGTATGTTCAAACCACTCCAGTTCAACCATAATCAAACACCCAGCATGGTGTAAGGAGTTTGGGGTCTTCAGAGGTGGAAAAAAAGTGGGCTCTCACAGATGGGCAGAGAAGTTTGTTTGAGATAGCAAATAAATTCACAAGGAGCTTGACAAGACTTCACAGCACTCCTCTGGTCTGTGCATTCATTCTGCTTCTTCTGTACTCCTTGTCTGTGAGTCTCAGAACTTCAAGCACAGTGCACCTACCAGGAAAATGAAACGGGTCTAGAGCACTATCTTTTTTTTTTTTTTTTAAAGAGTGGCACCTGAGCTAACATCTGTTGCTGATCTTTTTTTTTTCCCTTCTTCTTTTCCCCAAAGCGCCCCCAGTACATAGTTGTATATTCTAGTTGTAGGTCCTTCTGGTTGCCTAAAGCACCATCTTTAACTTCACTTGATGACGTGGTTTGTGCCAGATTTTAGACGTACAGGAGGAAGGTGTGAACTCTTATCCTCCAAGGACTTCTTTTTTTTTTTTTATTGAGTTAATGATAGGTTACAATCTTGTGTGATTTCAGTTGTACATTAATGTTTGTCAGTCATGTTGTAGGTGCACCACTTCACCCTTTGTGCCCACCCCCCACCCCACCTTTCCCCTGGTAGCCACTAATCTGTTCTCTTTGTCCACATTTTTAAATTCCTCATATGAGTGGAGTCATACAGAGATTATCCTTCTCTAACTGGCTCATTTCACTTAACATAATTCCCTCAAGGTCCATCCATGTTATTGCAAATGGAATGATTTTGTTCTGTTTTGCAGCTGAGTAGTATTCCATTGTATATACGTACCACAACTTCTTTACCATTCATCTGTTGATGGGCACTTAGGTTGCTTCCATGTCTTGGCTATCGTAAATAATGCTGCAATGAACACTGGGGTGCATAGGACTTTTGGAATTGCTGACTTCAAGTTCTTTGGATAGATACCCAGTAGTGGAATGGCTGGATCATACGGTAGTTCTATTTTTAATTTTTTGATCTTATCCTCCAAGGACTTCTCTACACACACTCACAAATCTCAGAGTTCAAGGACAGAGCAGTGAATGGCACAAGGTGTTGCGTGTATAAATATTTTACCCGTTAGAGAGAGAAGGCAGGAAGAGCTGGAGGAGGCAGAAACCAAGAGCCCGTTGAGGTGTCCTGTTCCTCAATGCTGTCCTGTCCCACAGAGTGCCTTGAGATGGACTTCTACCACCTCTGGTTCCTGCCGGGGAGTGAAGGAAGGTCCACAGAGCCTCTGCCCATTGGAAAAGGGAAGAATTCACACTAGTGAACACAATCTCCCTTTAAAACTAACTCTACAAAAGTAACTGTAGAGGATGCACTATCCTGGGCAAGAAGTCTAGCACATGTGGGAGGTCTGTAACTTAGAAGGCGGAGCCGGCTAGGAGACTGCTTCCGGTAACTCAGACCAAGTGCGCACAAAGGGTTTATGTAACTGAGAAAAGTACCTTTAAATCCCCATACCTATTCAAGCGCTCCCTACTTGTCTCTATTACTTACTTCTCCGAGGCAGGATTTGGGTCAGGTCTGTGAGTACTTGTTGGTCCAATACACTAGAAGAGGTTTTGTACTCTCAGGGAAAAGACCCATGTGCTTAGTGACACCAGCTTAGTAGGAAATATTGCCCACCCCTCATCTTGCTGATAGGTGACACTTCAAAAGAACAGCTTGCAAAAAACCCTCAATTACTTTTCACGTATGTTCTTCCTTTAGAAAACACCCATCAGACTGGAGGAAACAAAGATACAGCAAATAAATTCAGATGTTTTATTCTGTAAAGCACATATGCACATAGTTCAAATACGGAAAATTAATCTGAGAGTGAATGCCATAACAGATCAGCTACTGACCATCATGCAGCAAGGTAAGTGAAATGGATCCACTGGCCCTCGCAACCCCACAGTGCCTGCAGCAGGGCTGCAGAACCAGGGTACTGAATCCCTACAAACTGCCCGAGAGGATGCAACGGAAATGGCAGGTTCCTATGACAAGAAAAACTTACAAATAGAATCAAAACTGATTCAAGTCATAGAGCGAAAGGACAAAAGGAAAAAGGAAAGAGATCAATATGATCTGAAACAATCATTTTAATAGTAAGTTGCTGATCTTTTATTGGACCTCCAGTCCAAGATGCCTGAGGATGAGCCAATGGTCCCAGCAGGGTCGCCTCTGAATGGCAAACGGGCCCTGTTCGTGATACTCTTCTAATCCTGAGGTCCCCCAGCAAGATACAGCGGAGGATCGGGCCTTGTCTGTAAATGCCCAGACAGTAATAGGTCCTCTGGACTTCCAGACACTCAGTGGAGTCTCTTCAGTTATTAGACCTCTTTTGCCCAGGCCCCAGGGCCTCTCCTCTTCCCCAGCCTTCCTTTATATACCTGACTGACTCTGGATTTCAGTTACATCTTTGAGAATTACCTATTAGGGTGGATGTTGGATTTTAAAGTGTGTGTCCTGGCCTCATGACAAGTCATACTGTCCAGGCATTTTTGCCACTTCCTTTCCTCATGCCTAACAGTGTCCTTCCTCCCTGGTTACAGATTCCAGCCACTCCCTGTAATTCAAACAAGGGTAACTAATATCAGCAAAAAAGCTGGATTGAACAAACCAGTGAAACTGACTTTCGCCTTTCTCCTTTTATGTTACTCTCCCAGTTATAAATCTATCCCTATAGTTCTGCTTCACTGGGATTTTAATAATTCAGTAGCAACTTAACCTAAAATCTGTTCTTAATGATATTGATGTTTCTAAAAGCCAAGCCAAATGGCTCTTTCTCAATCTTGTCTTGTAAGAGTCTCAAAGTCTCTAAAGAGAAAACTAAATTAACAGGTTAGCCATGCACCATGTAAGTAACTAATAATACAAAAAAACTGGATAGACAAGTATGATTACTGCACTTGAAATGTAGTAAAAGGAAGAAAGGAATATTAACATACCAAGTTACTCTTGTGATTAACAATCATTGATAAAAGCCCACAACTGTTTTCCATTCAAGAATGCCTGGGAGGGGCCAGCCCAGTGGTGTGGTGGTTAGGTTCACACAATCCACTTCAGTGGCCTGGGTTTCATGAGTTCCAATCCCAGGTGCAGACCTACACACTGCTCATCAAGCCATGCTGTGGCAGGGTCCCACATGCAAAGTGGAGAAAGACTGGCACAGATATTAGCACAGGGCCAATCTTCCTCACCAAAAAAAAAAAAGAATGCCTGGGATAAAATTTCGTTCTAGGCCAATATATTTCAGACTGCAGGACTGATTCTGATTTATAACAGACTATAGACCTGGAGTTAAGGAAAAGAAGCGCTGCCAGTCATGCCCAAGATTTTAATTGCCCTTCTGCTATAACATTGCTTGGGAGAACACAGAAGTCATTAATGACAAGTTATTAAGGCAAAGAGCTATTAAGACACAGAAAAACAGTAAGAATACAAGTAACAAGAAAGGACTGGAAAAGATAACACACGATTTTTTTAAATGAAGATAGATTAGAAAGAAAAAGGGATAAAGGAATTAGATTATAGAAATATTAAAGGAAAGAAAAACACTTTTGGTTTTCCTGACAAACGGCAAATGAGAATTGCTTTCCTTCAAATTTACAAGCATCGTTTTCATAAAGTCACTGACCTACTAGCTGCCATTTTCCTTCTGAAGATAAATTAATTGCATAAAAATAAATACAAAAAAAAAGAGAAGGAGGAGGAAAGAAAATCCACTCCCTCTTCAAAGAAAACAGGAAACCCTTTCATAACTGTTAAACCAAATCATCATTCTCTCTTCTACCATGTGCATTCCAGAAAACAGAATAACTAATTTTTACTCTACTCTAGAGCCATTTACTTAATTTTTAAGCCTTTTTGAGTGAGAAAGCTGCTTTAACTTTTATAATGGAGGGAACAATAAAGGAGAAAGACAGTGGAATATTCTGTGCCAACTCAACTCAAACAAGACCAGGTTCCTCATCATCCATGTGGAAAATGAAACTTAGATCTTTACCACGTAGGTGACTTTTAAATATTTAGCCTTTTACTCAAGATAAAAGCACAAGTCTTGTCCTAACTAGAGTAGTATTAAAATGTGACTATTTTATTTTTGTCTTCAAAAAAAACTTAGAAAGATAGATATCTTTCCTTGCAAGCAAAATGGAGAAAAGGGTATTATTGTTGTTACTATGATTATTAAGCCACAGACACATAAAATCCACAAAATAGACTGGTGGCTTTGGAAATGCAGTATCATATCAAAGGTGCAGACTGTTTTGAACGTTCTGTACATATCGGGCGGAAACAAGAACCAAAGCAGGCCTCAACCCCACCAGTAATGAAACGCCCGTGACCTTGGTAAAGACAGCATGGCCCTCTCCAATGCAGTGAGACCACAGATTCTCTCTGGCGCCACGTGGAATCATCCCACCAAGTCCACGGGTGAGGCTGAAGGGTTCTGGCTGCACCCAGTGCGAAGCACGTGCATCACTGGACCAATTTCTGAATAGATCTCTATAAATATATACAAATCAGTTACAGGCACTTGAAAAAGGTCTTTGGCTGGAATAACCCAACATCACAAGATAACGTATTCACAGAGTGTCCAGGCCCAGGCTGGGTTCAGCAGGCAACGATTATGGTTCTCTCAGAAAACAGGCAGTTGTGGGATTAGGCATCAGCCAAAGCCACCTAGAAAAAAGCAAGATGAGCAATCCAGTCACAGACCAAAGCCCAGGTAACTCAGCCCCACTAGTACCCTCACTGGGCTCGGGTCCCAACCCAAAGACCAGGGAGCCATACTGCATAGATCTATCAGGCAGGGGAATTACTAAATCCCTAAGAAAAAGTCTCACGTAGGAGGGAAAGAATAGAAATCTAAAAGTCTCCTGCAAAAAGCAGCTGATCTAATGGAACCACTCAGCTGAGATACAAAGTTAACTGTTTTGGAACCCTGCTCAGCAGTCCGTGAGATGATTTCTCAAGCTGACGAAAGTGGAGGGGAGGCAGCCTTCCAGGGTCAGTTGCTCTGCAATGGGGATTTGAGAACAATCAGTACCTTTAACCAGCTAAGACTTGGGTAATATAATTGAAAATCCAGTATCATAATTTAGGATGAAGGTAGACTACTTCTGATAAAAAGATAGGAACTGATTTCTCTGAAGGAAAGATACCTCCCACAATAAACGGAATAAGGACTAACTGGGACTTTCTGCATAGAGAGATCTCTAGCAAAATGCTGGGCCAGACCCCCTCCACTGCTCACCTTCTCAGGACAAAATTCAGGATTGCTCTGACGCAATTTGCTGGGTCTGCCTTTGATAACAGCATAGCAAAACATAGTTATCACCATCACAAAGAGGAAGTAACTGGTGTGCATGAGATGCAAATTTATTAATGAACGGTCATCCTAAATAAAGAAAATAAACCAAAAACATCTGCATTGAGTTACTGAAAGATCTTAATGCTACATTTCTGGAAACAGGGTTCACAACCTCCAGACTCGCCTCAACTACAATTCTTAAACCGGAACAGGCGGCTTCCCCTTTTGTCTTGTAAACTATGAAAACTGGATCTCATCAGGTGAAGACATGGTGTTCCTGAGACCACCCACTCCTTCCTAAAGCAGCCCTCTGCCCTGGCTTCTGCACCCCACACTGCCCGAACCCCTCTCCCACAGGTCTCCTCCCCTGAGAAGCTTCCAGAGACGCAGAGTCTTTAACCCCTAATCTTCTCTTACATCCTTTGACAGCCCTCAAGTTGCATGGCTGACAGTCCAAGCCTGTGTTTCCAACTCCTTGTCACCCGCCCTCCCCCCAGGAAGGCCTCTGCACATCACCTCTCCCTGGAGGTAGCTTCCTTCCTTCTGCCTTCTTCTCACTTTTACAAGTCCCTGGCTGAAAACGTTGAGCTCACTCAAATGCCCCCAGCCTACCAATTTCCACAACTTGATAAAAATGAGACATAAGAAAAAAGGACCAGGCAAAAAGAAATCTACCTAACATATACTGACAGGAAGAAAAGTACGAGCATTTACCAAAAATCAGTGCAGTCTTTTAAAAATGGGCTCAAGTCTAAGCGGGAAGCTAAACGAGCATATTACCCCACAGTCTAGATTACTGTGTCTTCCTCTCTTTGCCTCTTTAAGTATAATCCCATATAGCCCTCAATATCCGCCAAAGATTCATCTCCTCCAATTTATGTCGAACTTTCTGAATTCCAAAGCTCATACTGACACTAGCCCAATACTGCCCTGTGAGTGTCTGTGTGCATAAGTAACACTGTGCAAGCATCTCTTGTCACTCCCACGAGTCAGGCACACCACAGCTGCTCAATGACAACTGCTGCTGAACAAAATGGAAAACCAAGAACAAAAGCAGGGTATTCTTAACCAAAAGGTGGTATGTTTTTCCAAGTCTCCACCACCACTCCACTTAGTCTCCCAACCCAGCTAGAAATCTAGAATGGCAGAGGCTGAGCTAACCCAAGGAGGTAAACAGGGCCTCCTCAGTTCCCGGGGACAAACACACACACAATTTTTCTTACTTACATCTGGAACAATAACTGTAAGCTTGGGATTTAAAGCATGATAGACTTTTCCAATGGCCCCCTTATAACACCAGAAAGGATTGTAATCTTGAGCATATTTTGTGTTGACATCTCTGGCAGTTGTGAAGATCTTGTACCAGAGCGTGGCATTGCTGTATGTGTCAGGAACACAGTGCGGTGGCTGTCTGCAGGGGAAGAGAGGGACAGACACATGCTCAGTGGCCTGAGACATTTACTTGTGTCTCCCCCAAGGTCCCTGTCATAACACTGAGCATAGCCACATGTGTGGAAAGGAGAAATAAGAGACATACATGCTTCTTGAGATAAATATCACTATGTTTTTAGTTCAGGGATTTTTTTTTTTTTAATTAACAATAACACTATAAGCAACAGGCATCTGACATTTAGGCTTTGGGTGTCATATTTTTGCCTTTGGAATTCAACCCACAGTCCCCTCGCATACGATGTGGCCAAAGAGGGACCTGCTCCTTTTAAGCCTATTTTCTCAAATTATCTAAATTCTTAGTTATAACTGGAAGTTTTACATAGAAACTTCTCCATCAGATATAACAACCAACAGCAAATAAGGTTTGACTTATCTGATCTTGTCCTAAAAACCTCCAAATGTCTAAAATAGAGAAATCCTGGATAATTATTATTTTAAAAGGATTCACCACAGAATTCTTTTAAATAGGCTACACCTTGCGTATTTCATGTATCTATAGATCATTATGTCCTTTATAGAAAAAGAAGAGGCAAAAAAAAAACCCTTAAAGGCCAAGCAATAACATTGATGGCTGCTCAAAAAATATGAAGCAAAAGCTTCACAATTAGTAACTGTTTCATAGAAAATAAGGTTTAATTTATGCTCTCAATTTAAAAAATAACTCTTTCTAGATAATGGAGATGAACAAAACCTTTCTCTTTCAGAAGCCTTAATTATGCATCATTCTGGTCATAGGATCAGCTCTTACTTATCTTTTCTGTGACGTGCTGCTTCCAGTGATGGGAAAGGCAGCCTACGAACATGCAACAACAGCCACATGCTTTTATTACCTGAGTGAAGCACTCATTTTCTAGTATTTATATGTAGAAGCTCCACCTTTAGAATTCCAGATTAAACTCAAATAACCCTTTAGACAAGTCTGAGGAGTGGCAGTTCCACAAAGTACAATGCAAGCCATCCTGCGAATCTGCTGCTGAAGCATCCCAGTCATATTCACGCTAAACGGAGCTTCTCACACACAGCTACTGGGCTCAGGAGACCACTTACACGGTGACGGGGAACACACCAGGATTGGCTGTGAGGGTCATGCAGGCTGTGAACACCACCTGCTCACAGTGACCATGAAGGGCACAGTCGTCTGAGCTCCAAGCTGCAGGCAGGGTAAAGGTAATGTTTATCTCCTCGTGGGCTTCCCTGCCTATGAAAGAGAAATCGTTTTGGTTTTTTTTTTTGTAATTAAAGGTAAGAACTCATTTATTTATTATTCTCTGGGATTTGAATGAATCCTGAAATCAAACCCACTCAGGAATCACCCATTAGCCCACAGAAGCAGGATATCTGCCTTTGTGAGATCTCTGAGCCAGACTCTGAGCCTGCTGACCTAGTAGAGCCACAAAATGGCAAAGGGAGAGCAACCACTTTCAGCCAGCACCTGCAAAGGCCAGGCAAGAGCCCCGGCAGCGCCCAAGTCGGAAGGCTGGGGGCCGGGTGAGTTATCACCACCACTGCTTCAGCATTTGTACAGCATTCTTACCGTTTCAAACTGCTTTTATATGTATTGTCTCACTTAAAATCTACCCTTATCCCAAAAACATGAGCAAAGAAGTGTTACTGTTGCCCTTTTACATATGAGTAGATTGAGGTTCAGAGGGTCTACCAGACCTAAGAAAGGTCACGGGACCAGTAAGTGGTGAAGCTTAAATGAAAACCAAGGTATTATAACACCAGAGCAGAAGGAGGTCCACTCACTACATGGAAAACCCAGAAGTCGCCCTTAGCCTTACTACCATGGGAATAGCTCTCGCCTGTAACAGCCAAGAGGAGGCTGGCAGACACTCCCAAGTTTCTATGAGGAGTTTAAAGGGCTCTTGGTAACCAAAGACTATTCTTCCAAGGCCCAGGTCTCTGGCCTAAAGCCTTTCCAGGTTCCCTTACTTTGTCAATCTTCTCCTAAATCACTTACAGTCTCTAACAGGTTTAGTACTGCTCAAAGGGCAGTGCTCAAGGTTTTGAGAGATGTTTATTTTTAGTATTATTTAACAAGCACTTATATAGCATATCCATTGTACCAGGAACTACTCTAAGTGCTTGATAAATATGAACTCCCATTATCCTACTCTCTTCCAGAATCCCAATATTCCAAAGGAAAGAGACCAGATCTTAGGCTTTTTCTAGTTCTTTCCAGTAGCTAGCACAGTGTTAAGCTAATAGTGGGCATTCAAAAATCTGTAAACTAACAGCAATATTTGTAGTGTGTATTGAAAACTCCAACATGATAAACCTGAATAAAAATTTTATGTTTGTAAATATTAAGACCAGAAATAGGCCTTATAGTTTCTTCCTAGTTTCTCATTCTTATAGGCTTTTATTGAGAGCCTACTGTGTACAAAGCACTTTATTAACTAAATATATAGTAGAAATGGTTCCTTCTTGACTTCATTTAGTTCAAACTCAACAAAAGGGGAGACACATGCAAAAATAAAAAATAGTCTCATGAGTATAACCATACACTGCTAATACTCTGTCTTGTAATAGTTGTTGCCTGAGAAAGTCTGAAAGGAAACTGACAAACACTCACATACCTGAAAGTCCAATCTGATGCCCTAAAATGGTTGAGTACAGATGGGTGACATTGCGAGAGTACCCTCCAAAGGGTTTGAGTGGGTCCAGGGTTAGGGTGATTGCAACTGAGATGTTAACTGGGCCTGAGTCTTCCAGGGCCTGTGGGGACTGGGTGGACACTCTGGCCGGTCCGCTGGTCATTGTGCTTTCCGGAGTTGTGGTGTCATTTGTGAGATGCTTTAATGTTTCATTCTCTGATACACACAAGTCCAAATCATTAAACCGTAGCAGAAAAGTATTCCAATCCTTCAGTAAAATGAAATGGAGAGAAACAAGTGTAAGTGGTCTGAAAGTGCTGTCACTTCAGCCATATAGCCATGACCCTAAGTGGGGCATCACACCACAATGGGAAAACTACACTTCAGAGTCAATCATTTAAAGTAACAATGACAATACAGCCATCAGCCTCTCACACTAGCATAGCAGTGTGGTTTCCCAAACCACTCTCATATTCATAATCTAAAATGTAAACACTTCACTGGCATGAGAGATTAAATATGCTGTGAGACTAAACCAACTTATTCAAGAAAACGTAAAAACCGTAACAGTGTATTATAGTTACAGAAAATAATCTAATCTCAGAATCAAATTAATCCAAACTCATTTAGCAGTTACAATTAGTTATTTTCTTAAAAAATAAGGCTGCCTTAAAATAATTCCTCAAAAGGTAATTCTATACATCTTGTTTTCTTTCTCTAGAACGCAAAACCGCAGTACACACTAAGGCATATGTGGTACTTTCTCCCCCTCATCACAGATTTTGGATGCCACCTTAGAACAGGAAGAATTTCAAGAGGAAGGAGAAAATCTACACCCTGGACTGACAACGGTTAAATCATAAGCAGTTTTTAACAACACATAGAGCCAATTATTTCCTGGTTAAACTGATGCCAACATAGTAAAGTACCCACCAGGGTCTGTTTTAATTTTAGCAGAAACCCAAAGATGAACTCAAGCCGAAACAGCAATGATAAACCTAACCTAGGCTGTTACGTCTAACTTCTTTCTCTTAAGCAACATTAGTCTACAAAAAGTTGCAAATGTGAAGACAAACCAAGTTTACACTTTCGATTATTATAACACTAGCGTTAATTAAAAATGCCAACGGAGCAATCCCCAGGCAGTTGAGCAAGTCTACCTTTCTAGCGTCAGCATATCAGTGTATGGCCTTCAGTAAGACTGCAACTGAACTACATTTTCCCTAACATCTACAAACTCAGCAGACCATTCAAGAACATTAGGGCTGAAAACGAACGTTCCAGTCTCATCCTTTCATATTCTAGACATAAAGAAATTGAGGCCCAGAGCAAATTAGGGACTCTCTAATTCCACAGTTGAAGGCAGAATCAGGATTAAGTTTTCTGATTCGCATGCCAAAACTCTTCCCATATACCCGGGATCCTTATTTGAAAATGAAATCACTAAATTAATCACAACCGAAGTTCTGCAGCATCTTGGCATTGCTCTTCTGTAGAGCTCAAGTCAATTTTGGACAGTCTGCCAAAGCCAATGTCAGTCCCCATTTTGATTACTAAGGGCTAATTATCCAAGCTACATCCTAAACATTGGCCTTGGCCAAGTGTCGAACATGGAGCTCTGAGGGAAAGCAATGCCAGGATGCTGCAGAGCTTTGGTTGTGACTGGAATGGTCATTTTAAGCCCTAACGTGGGTGCAGCCTGTTTGCACAACCTTTAAAGACTCAGGCAGGGTCATAAAAGGGAGAATTAAGCCAGCCAGTACGTCTCTTGGTTAAGAAACTCTCTGAAAGAAGTAGAAATAGCTAAAGCTTGTTATTTTAACTGTTAGAGAGTTCAAGTGTGAAGGTGGGGCCTCCTCCCAAGAGCATCTATGATCAGGAATCCCAGGGAGCTCAAGAGAAAGCCACTATCCCCGTTACACTGCATAGAACTCTCCTCTCCCACACAAGGCACAGACAACGCGACAACAAAGTCATTTCAATCCCTACTCTCATTCCCACTCCCATCAAGGAACATATCCAAGAGGAAAAAGTGTAAGACAGGCCTCAAGGATCTACCAAGACAGGAACTAGTTTGTCCTAAATGAAACCTTATCTACCAGTAAATTCACTATATCACTAATTCAGCATAATTTCTAACGTAAATTTATTAATAGGTATATTGACATTCACCTTTATTAAACAGAAATTATTAACTTTTAACTGTTTTCTGATATGTAAAAATACACATCTTATAAAATCTGCATTGAGTGTTCTATTACACCTAGACTAAGGATTAAAGAGCAAAGCCCTAATAATTTATTTATATTGACCAAAATGTAAAATCCAGAAGGCAAGTTTGTAGATAACTGAAGTTTTCCTTGATAAAAAAAAAAAGACATATATTTGGAAATAAGATCCCGCTTTCTAATTTCTTTCAGATCTCTTCTTATTCAATGAAAAAGCTATTAGTAGAGCCGATAAAACTTCACCATGATATGTGGCTTTAAAATAACAAACGTTTACTTTTTAAAAATTGTAATGAACTAATTTAACGCAAATATCAAAGAAGCTAGTTCTATAGCTTCTTGACACAAACATTTTACAAATATATTCTCCAAAATACACGTTTCTTTGCTGAAACAGTCTAACTGAAACTGGGAGCATTATTTAAATTAATAACTATCTGACTAGATATTTCCTAACAAAGAGAGTCACAGGGAGAAGGAAGACAGAGAACTCTGAATAGATACTGATCTTTCTTACTGGGATAAAAAAAGTCACAACCAAAGAAAAGTATGTGGAGAGCCCAAAGGTGTTTTCCCACTCTATAAGGTCCAGCCAACTTGAGAAAAAAACTTAGAATGTATACTATACCTCTGTCATTTCCGGTGACTTAATCTCCTTGATTTTGAAGAAATAGCCCAAGGTCAGAAAAGCTATTGCCATGGCGCTTACACTGATCATAAAGACCACCAGGGGAGGCCGACTGCTGATGTACAGCTTCAGGTTCTCCAGGGGGTTGATGCTGAACATTATTCTGATCAGCTCCACCTGAAAGGAAGTAATCAGAAAACTCACAGACTGACTTGCCGAAAGAAAACCTATGATTCTCACTTTTACTTCCTTTAATGGTGTTGAGGGGGTGAGGGGGTCACTCATTACTGAACCTCAGAAGTGTTTGATCATAAATCCATCCAAAAGACTAGAAGGAAAAAACACTAAATGTTAACTGTCATTATTTCCAAAGGGTAAGATCTTGAAAGATATGCATTCTCTCTTTTGGTATGAATCTTCTAATTATTCCATAGTGAATATTTGCTACTTCCATATCACTTAAGAAAATCTTTAAGTAGGTTAGTAATATGACACAAATATATGCCAACACATAAGAAAATAAACTGAGGACGCTCTCATTTCCTACTAGTGAGAAGCTGAATTCCATTTATTCAACATTCTGTCTTGTTCACTGCCATATTCATGCCCATCCCAGCACCTGGCACAGAACAGGCACTCAATAAATATTGAATTTTATCACTCCTCTACTTAAAACCCTTCTAAGGCTTCCCACTAGACCTAGGATGAGGTCAGTGACAGCTCCCTGTCACAGCCCACAGGGTTTCATGATCCAGACGCCCTGCTAATCTCAATGACTGTATCTCTACCAACTTCGCCCTCTCCCTCACTGGGCTCTGGCCACACTGGCCTTTCTATTTTTGAAGATCAGCTTGTCAATTTCTGCAAGGCAGTTAGCTGAGATTCTGAGAGGGATTACACTGAATCTATAGATCAGTCTGGAGAGTACTGCCACGTTAACAATACTGTCTTCCAGTCCGTGAACCTCGGATGCCTCTCCGTTTATTTAGGTTTTCTTTATTCTGACAATGTTTTGCAGTTTTCAAAGTATATGGTTTGCAGTTCTTTTGCTAAATTTATTTCTAAGTATTTTACTCTTTTTGGAAATTTTTTTTTTTTTAAAGATTGGCACCTGAGCTAAACTGTTGCCAATCTTCTTCTTTTTTTTTTTTTTTTTCCTGCTTTAACTTCCCAAACCCCCCTCTACATAGTTGTATATCTTAGTTGCAGGTCCTTCTAGTTGTGGGATGCGGGACACCGCCTCAACGTAGCCTGACGAGCAGTGCCATGTCCGCGCCCAGGATCCCAACCCTGGGCCGCCGCAGCGGAGCACGCAAACTTAACCACTCGGCTACGGAGCCGGCCCCTCTTTTTGGAATTTTTAAATTAATACATGTCTGAAGGTGTTTACCTATGCCTGGAAAGATTTCCCCCCAAATTTCCGTATGTTTGCTCTTATAATACAGGTCTCCAGGTAGTAGCTCCTCAGAGAGGCCTTCCCTGACCACCCTCAGCCCCTAGTCTCTCAGTACATGCTTTACCTCCTTCACACTGTTTAGTGCCAGTCAAGAGTACAACTAATTTTCTACTTGTTTATTGTCTATTAACCCGCACTGCGAGCTCCAGGAAAGCCGAGATTTGGCCAGTCTGCTTCACTGCGATAGCCCTGGCCACGGGTCCCCAGAACAGTACCTGACACACAATGAGCACTTATATGAGCAGACTTACCACAACACTAAAAAACCCAATCAAAACAATCAGTACTAGCTTTTAAATTTTAGAGAGAAAAAGAGGCATCAAGAGCCCCTAAGAACTAACAGCAACCACTCGTAATAAGCCAGGCTGTGTACTTGTCTGTCCTTACAAGAGTCCTTGGAGATGGGAAATAATATCCTTTCCACTCTCCCCAGAGGCAACCCCAGTTCTTAAATGGGCAAGCACCACTATCCATGCATGTTTTGTGTACTTTTACTACATGTGGATATATAAACAGATATAATTACTGACATTGCATTTGAAAACATGGTAGAAATAATATTTAGTATATATCTTTGTGCTATTTTTGCTTGACATTCTGAGATTTATCTCTGTGGACCTATTCCATTGAACTGTACAGCACACAACTGTGTTACAGTTGGGTTATCCCAGGCTGAGGAGCCCAGCTAGGTTCTTCCTACTGTCTCACAAAAGGCACTGCAGCAGGCACAAGAGTGGCTCTAGCACAACTAGGTCACAGGGTAGGCCCCCATGCAACCTGACTTTCTATTGTCAGACCATTCTCCAAGGAAGTCGTATCAATTTACACTTTCCCCAGCAATGACAGGGCTCCCTCCATTTCCCAACGTTTGTGCCAACACTTGATATTCTAAGGCGGTCTTGTTTACTAGAACCAACAAGATGGATGTAAAATTGTATCTCACCATTATTTTAAATTGCACCTCTCTGAAACTGAGCATCTTTCCACTTCTTTGTCGGCCATTTGGGTTCTTCCTAGGTGAACTGCCTGAATCTTTGGCCATCTACTAGTAGGATGTTTGTCAATTTCTTATTAATGTTTAGGAGTTCTTTTTCTATTCTGGATGGTGAGCCTTTTCCAACTTTATATATATATATATAGCTGTATATAACTACTCCAAGTCTGTGGATTTTCTTTAATATGGTTTATGGTATCTTTTGCCATACAAAAGGTTCCTGATTTTTTTAAAGCTTTACTGAAATATAATTCAAATACCATACAATTCACTCATTTAAAGTACATAATTCAATTCACAGAATTGGGCAACCATCACTATTAACCAATTTTCAAACATTTTCATCATCTCATGAAGAAACTTCAT